>NW_026911670.1:0-10000 GCF_963692335.1 Osmerus eperlanus
TGTATCAAGCTGCTGAGAGCCCCTCCACGTCAATTACTATTGATAGCTTACAATTAAGACGGGGGAAAGTGTGTTTATGTGTTTGAATATGTGTGTGTGTGTCAGTGTTTATGAGTGTGTGTAAAGGGAGTAGAGTTGTGTTTTGTGTTTGTAGAGGGATTATAGGTGTGTGTGTGTGTGTAGAGGGAGCAGATCTGTGTGTGTGTGTGTAACAGCAGCCTCTCCTCGTGCCCCAGGCCTGTACAGCGTGTCTGCTCGTGTGTCTTCAGCAGCTGACCGTTAACGGATGCTCTCCTGAAGGTTGAGCCGTGATAGGCTGATGGTTAATGACCTCCCGGTAGTGTGTTCCGGTAACGGGAGCAGCAGCCGGAGGCTGCCGTTAGGACGGCATTAACGCCCAGAGGTGCAGCCTCGGAGGAAGAGCCCCTCTCTCTCTCCAACTCCTCTCTATCTTTATCTCTCTCTATCTTTATCTCTCTCTATCTTTATCTCTCTCTATCTTTATCTCTCTCATCTTTCTCTCATCCACTCTTTTACTTTTTGTAAAAAAAGTCTCTCTCTCTCTCCCCCTCCCTCTCTCTCCCCCTCCCTCCCTGTCTCCCTCCCTCCCACCTATCCAGATGCCCTCGCCTCCACCACCAGACAAACAAGCACTAATAAACACACCATCTCCGTCCAAACGAGCCATTTTCCCAAATGAAGTGGCTGTTTATATTCCCCGGGCCCCAGTCCCCGTGAAGCTAACCCCCAGCCCCCCCAGCCTCCTCCTCTCCTCCTCTCCTCAGTGCTTCACCCCAGGGTAGAGGTTGTTTCTGAAGGTGAGGCCGTACCCGTGTTCCCAGCGGCTCTGTTGAAACGTTCTGACGCTCCCTGAAGTCCTTGACGGCCCTCTCTCTCCCCCCGCCGCTCGTAGAGATGCTCTGTAAACACAGCTGCAGCGCTGCAGACACACAGCAGCGCTGCAGACACACAGCAGCGCAGGCTACACAGACATCACTTCCTGGAGGGGGGGGGCGGGGTGTGATTCGCTATGGCGATGGTGAGGAAAGCGGCGCTGCCGAGGGAGACTGTTTCAGACACGATGCCCACCCCCCCCTGACTTTGACCCTAATGAAGGTTAATAAAGTTTACTAGTTTATCTCTCTCTCCCTCTCTCTTCCATCCTTAGTGCTACTTGGATGTGTTTCATCATGGTTCACCAAGAGGTATTAGAGGTAATGATGGACTAGAGGAGAAGGGAGGGGTGAGGAGGGGGGTGTGGAGGGGAGGAGAGAAGGGAGAGGAAGGGAGGGGGTGAGGAGGAGGTGGATGAAGAGGGGTTCAGCCAGGATGGATTTTTTCACCAGAAAAAAAAAACGCAATTATTTTCTTTTTTTAATAAAATGACCGTGAGAAAAACGTCGATTAACCTGTGTGATTCCTAGTCTGCTGGACGGAAGGCTGTTCCTCCTGACTGCTGCAGACGGATTGTGCTGAAAACGTCTTCCAACGTCAGTCAAGTGATGCCTCCGTCCGTCAACAAGCCCCCCTCTCATTTGCTTACCGGCACGGAAGGATACACAGTAGAAAACCTCACTCCTCCCTCCATCCCTCCCTCATTCTTTACGGTGTGTGTGTGAGTGTGTGGAGGTACCCAGGGCACCCTGGCGTTATCTGTCTGTGGTTCATGTGGTGGTTGTTGGAGGGTTAGGCTGTGTCTCCCAGCGCTGGGCCCTGGGGGGGGCCTGCTCTGCCTGGCTCCGGAGACCCAGAGAGACGGCAAATAAACATCTGTTATTCAGACGGAGGTATTCACACAGGGCTGGGCGGAGCTGGGAGGGAGGGAGGGAGGGAGGGAGGGAAGGAGGGAGGGAAGGAGGGAGGGAGGGAGGGAAGAAGAAGGGGGGGAGGGAGCAAACAAGAAAAGTAGGCCCTGTCTCTGGAAGAAAGAAACTATTATACATTTGGATGACAAGAAAAAAAGCTTTGTGTTTTTAATTGAACAACTGGTGAGAGGAGAGACCCAAACACTGTGCCGCTCTGTGTGAAGACGTCTGTAACAACAGCAACAACAATGGCAGCAACTGTGTGTGTGTGTTTGTGTGTTTGTGTGTGTTCAGGTCCTCTCAGAGGACTCTGTCCCTGTATCCCTGGCTTCTTCAGGTTTAATAATAACATGAAAGTGCAGCCGCCTCAAACTACTTAATTAGCCTTTAGCATGAATCAAGCTAATTGCGCCCACTTTCTGTAGCCCCCCCTCCTCCACACACACACACACTATCTCCTTACCTTGAGTTGACTTGCTGCTTGTCACTCTAATATCCAGATGAATGACTGGCTCCTCTCTTGCCAGGGTGGAGGACAGGGAGGAGCTGCTGCATGCTGGGAAGGCTACCAGCTAAACAAAGACAGGTAGAAGGAGCCAACAGTGAACAAATGTGTAACTGTCTCTCTCTCTCTCTGTGGATGGTGTGTGTGTGTGTGTTCAGGGCTGGTCTGCAGGAGCAGCTGGATGTTCTCAGGGTGCAGGCTGCCACGGACAGAGCTGCTCTCCAGGAGATGAGACTCTGCCTACAGGACGAGCACCAAGGCTAGTCTCCCTCTACCTCCCTCTCCATCCCTCTACACCCCTCTCCATCCCTCTACCCCCCTCTCCATCCCTCTACCCCCCTCTCCATCCCTCTACCCCCCTCTCCATCCCTCTACCCCCCTCTCCATCCCTCTACCCCCCTCTCCATCCCTCTACCCCCCTCTCCATCCCTCTACCCCCCTCTCCATCCCTCTACCCCCCTCTCCATCCCTCTACACCCCTCTCCATCCCTCTACACCCCTCTCCATCCCTCTACCCCCCTCTCCATCCCTCTACCCCCCTCTCCATCCCTCTACACCCCTCTCCATCCCTCTACCCCCCTCTCCATCCCTCTCCATCCCTCCATCTCTCTCTACATCCCTCTCCATCCCTCCATCTCCCTCTACATCCCTCCATCTCCCTCTACATCCCTCTACATCCCTCCATCTCCCTCTCCATCATTCCATATCTCTCTCTATCCCTCTCCATCCCTCCATCTCTATCCCTCTCTCCTCTCCATCCCTTTATATCTCTCCATTTCTCTCTCTTTATCCCTCTCCCTCCCTCTGTCACTCTTTCAGTCTCTCTCTCTCCTCTGGTGGTCTTTGTCTCAGGGTGTTGACTACACCCAGAGTGCTGGGTTTCTTTTGAATAATCAGTTTGTTTCTGTGGAGAAAGTGCAACATTTGGCTTCAGGCAACACAGAGAAACAACGAGGTGTTCCGAAACACCTGCGCACACACCGCTAACGGGCTAACATGCTAGCTGTAGGTCTGAAACACCTGCGCACACACCGCTAACGGGCTAACATGCTAGCTGTAGGTCTGAAACACCTGCGCACACACCGCTAACGGGCTAACGTGCTAGCTGTAGGTCTGAAACACCTGCGCACACACCGCTAACGGGCTAACGTGCTAGCTGTAGGTCTGAAACACCTGCGCACACACCGCTAACAGGCTAACGTGCTAGCTGTAGGTCTGAAACACCTGCGCACACACTGCTAACGGCCTAACGGGCTAGCTGTAGGTAGCTGACACCTACATACGCAACAGACAGCTTTAACAGGTCCTGTTCTGAGGTAGGGAACGTTTTTACTGTCGTTCTACAGGGACTGTGGTATTGGGGTTCTGTGGTTCTAAGGAACTGTGGTTCTAAGGTTCCTGTGGTTCTATAGCTCTAAGGTATGTTTGGTTCTAACTTGTTCTAGGGTTCTGCAGTAGGTTAGGTTCTAATTTTGGTTCTAGATCCTCTCAGTCATGTTCATTAACCGCTTCAATAACGAATCTGTCCTCATCTCTGCTTTAAATTGACCCTGCGACCAGAGACGTGGGGGGGGGGGCGATCTGCTATTGACAATCAATGCATCATCAGCAGCGCTGGTGGATTAGACAGTTTGAAAGGGGGGAGGGGGGGGGGGTTTCCATCCCATCACACCTGCTTTACCTCAGCACCTCTCTCCTCTCAGGACGTTAAACCTCAAAGACGCTATGCTCGCTTAGTTCATTATTTATTTGTTTATTAATTACTTTTTAAATTGTTTTTTGGTTTGTTTTTTTTACACAATTTACAAGATCAATTTTACGTTTGCTTGCATGGAACATAGGTGTTGGTTGGTAAATCTGATTATGACTATATCATAGAACTTCAGTTCTTACAGATGTACACCCACTGAGGTAAATCATTTCATATATTATAAGATAAGAGGAGGGGAGAGAGAGAGGGAGGAGGGGAGAGAGGGAGGAGGGGAGAGAGGGAGGAGAGAGAGGGAGGAGGGGAGAGAGGGTGGAGGGGAGAGAGGGAGGAGGAGAGAGAGGGAGGGAGGAGGGGAGAGAGGGAGGAGGGGAGAGGGAGGAGGGGAGAGAGGGAGGAGAGAGGAGAGGGAGGAGGGGAGAGAGGGAGGAGGAGAGAGAGAGAGAGGGAGGAGAGAGAGAGAAGGAGGAGAAAGAGGGAGGAGAGAGAGAGAGATAGAGGGAGGAGAAAGGAGAGAGAGGGAGGAGAAAGAGAGGCTGGTCTCAAGCGGATTGAAGAGACGGGAGGGAGGAAGAGAGCATATCTCTCTTCCTCCCTCCCCCCCCTCTCCCCCAGACATCCCTCTGTCTATCTTTCTGTCTCTCCCACATATTCTATTTCCTCTCTTTTCACATCTCCCTTCTCCCCCTCCATCTTTTTCTCCATCCCCCTCCCCCTTCTCCTCCCCCTCTCCACACCAGAAAGGTCAGATGACCTAGAGTGTCGGGACTCTGAATATTTAGAGCTTTCGGCCTCCTCCGTCCGACAAATGAGTTTACCAGCTCTGGGCCATGAAACTTTAACACGGAGGCCAGGCTGTCCTCGTTATCGTTTGGTGTGTTGGCCTTTCTGCATCCAGGTGAGGAGTATGGTGTTGTTATGTTCCTGCCTCAGCAGAGAGGAGGGGTGGTGGAGCTGTCAAACCTGGTCCTGGTGTGTACCTTAGAACCACAGTACCTTAGAACCACAGTACCTTAGAACCACAGTACCTGTTAAACAGATGAGCTCAGAGCTGCCTAGTGCCTGGCCTCTGGTCAGTTTGGAATATGTTATTAAATCCTCACACAATATCCAGGCTTTTATTAGTTATTAGGATCCAGGATCCACTGCTTGGTTCCGACCCAGGTGATGTGAATAGAAGTGGACCCTGCCCCAGGTGATGTGAATAGAAGTTGACCCTGACCCGGGTGATGTGAATAGAAGTGGACCCTGACCCGGGTGATGTGAATAGAAGTGGACCCTGACCCGGGTGATGTGAATAGAAGTGGACCCTGACCCGGGTGATGTGAATAGAAGTGGACCCTGACCCGGGTGATGTGAATAGAAGTGGACCCTGACCCGGGTGATGTGAATAGAAGTGGACCCTGACCCAGGTGATGTGAATAGAAGTGGACCCTGACCCAGGTGATGTGAATAGAAGTGGACCCTGACCCAGGTGATGTGAATAGAAGTGGACCCTGACCCGGGTGATGTGAATAGAAGTGGACCCTGACCCAGGTGATGTGAATAGAAGTGGACCCTGACCCAGGTGATGTGAATAGAAGTGGACCCTGACCCAGGTGATGTGAATAGAAGTGGACCCTGACCCGGGTGATGTGAATAGAAGTGGACCCTGACCCAGGTGATGTGAATAGAAGTGGACCCTGACCCAGGTGATGTGAATAGAAGTGGACCCTGACCCAGGTGATGTGAATAGAAGTGGACCCTGACCCGGGTGATGTGAATAGAAGTGGACCCTGACCCGGGTGATGTGAATAGAAGTGGACCCTGACCCGGGTGATGTGAATAGAAGTGGACCCTGACCCAGGTGATGTGAATAGAAGTGGACCCTGACCCGGGTGATGTGAATAGAAGTGGACCCTGACCCAGGTGATGTGAATAGAAGTGGACCCTGACCCGGGTGATGTGAATAGAAGTGGACCCTGACCCGGGTGATGTGAATAGAAGTGGACCCTGACCCTGGTGATGTGAATAGAAGTGGACCCTGACCCGGGTGATGTGAATAGAAGTGGACCCTGACCCGGGTGATGTGAATAGAAGTGGACCCTGACCCAGGTGATGTGAATAGAAGTGGACCCTGACCCGGGTGATGTGAATAGAAGTGGACCCTGACCCGGGTGATGTGAATAGAAGTGGACCCTGACCCGGGTGATGTGAATAGAAGTGGACCCTGACCCAGGTGATGTGAATAGAAGTGGACCCTGCCCCAGGTGATGTGAATAGAAGTGGACCCTGACCCGGGTGATGTGAATAGAAGTGGACCCTGACCCTGGTGATGTGAATAGAAGTGGACCCTGACCCAGGTGATGTGAATAGAAGTTGACCCTGCCCCAGGTGATGTGAATAGAAGTGGACCCTGACCCGGGTGATGTGAATAGAAGTGGACCCTGACCCGGGTGATGTGAATAGAAGTGGACCCTGACCCGGGTGATGTGAATAGAAGTGGACCCTGACCCTGGTGATGTGAATAGAAGTGGACCCTGACCCAGGTGATGTGAATAGAAGTTGACCCTGCCCCAGGTGATGTGAATAGAAGTGGACCCTGACCCAGGTGATGTGAATAGAAGTGGACCCTGACCCGGGTGATGTGAATAGAAGTGGACCCTGACCCGGGTGATGTGAATAGAAGTGGACCCTGCCCCTGGTGATGTGAATAGAAGTGGACCCTGCCCCTGGTGATGTGAATAGAAGTGGACCCTGACCCGGGTGATGTGAATAGAAGTGGACCCTGCCCCAGGTGATGTGAATAGAAGTGGACCCTGCCCCAGGTGATGTGAATAGAAGTGGACCCTGACCCGGGTGATGTGAATAGAAGTGGACCCTGACCCGGGTGATGTGAATAGAAGTGGACCCTGCCCCGGGTGATGTGAATAGAAGTGGACCCTGACCCGGGTGATGTGAATAGAAGTGGACCCTGCCCCGGGTGATGTGAATAGAAGTGGACCCTGACCCAGGTGATGTGAATAGAAGTGGACCCTGCCCCAGGTGATGTGAATAGAAGTGGACCCTGACCCAGGTGATGTGAATAGAAGTGGACCCTGACCCAGGTGATGTGAATAGAAGTGGACCCTGACCCGGGTGATGTGAATAGAAGTGGACCCTGACCCGGGTGATGTGAATAGAAGTGGACCCTGACCCAGTTCTGACGCTCCTGCTCCCCCCTTGGGACGGCCTCCATCAAACTGTGTTTGTTTTGTTTTACTGGTCTTTAGAGACCTGTCTCTGGAATGTAAGCCTCCTCTGGGGAGGCATGGTGGTGAAGGAGGCTACACACATATACACACACATATACACACACATATACACACACATATACACACACATATACACACACATATACACACACATATACACACACATATACACACACACTCAGCGAGGTTCCTAAGGGATCTAAACAGTTCCTTGTGTTTGTTTAAACTCCCTTGGGTGTGAGTGTGTGTGTGTGAGTGAGTGTGTGTTGTCTTTTGAACACGGCTTGTGAACAATCCTTGTGGAGCTAAATACAGCTCTCTGATCAGGGCTTGATGTGTTTTCAAAACAAATATTTCAGCAGGGAATTCACCGTGTCCTCCTGGGTTTCTGGGAGACGAGTGCAGAGTTGTAGTCTCTGGATTCTCACCGGCCCAAACTGTCCCAGTGTGTGTTGTGATGAAGCAGAGATCACAGCTGCCCTCTGGTCTCCGCAGGGTTCCTGTGTGTCAGCCAGGCTGTTCCAGTCTTTAAATCGCTCACTCTATTCAGAAAAGTGCAGATCGCAAGAGCAAGGGGCCTTTCACAAAAAAAAAGAAATGACACATAATTAAGTGTCTTTAATGATTTAATCACTTCCCTCTTTCTTTTTCCTTTTTAAAACTTTTCTCTTCTTTTTTTTCTTTTTTGTGGAGTGGATTGGTGCTGTCACAACACTGTGCTTTGTTCCCTCTGCAGGGCTGCTCAGGAGACTGGCAGAGAGAGAGCAGGAGGTGAGGACCAGCACTCCCTCCCCCTCCTCCCCCTCAGACGGAGAGGGGTGGTGGCTGAGAAAGGTACCCCTGGCAGAACCACTCTAAGTGCTCTGTCATCTCTGATGACAGGATGAAACTTGGACTAAAGAACAAGATGTGATCGAGTGACTAAATGGAGGAAAATATAAGAACGTTTTAAAGAGACTTGATTGTCATAGAAGAGCCCTTAAGGAGAGGATTATTGTTCAGCTTGGATTGATGTGCGAGTAAAAAAAAACTCAAAACTATCTTTTGTAACATTAAGTAGTTCCAGGAAGAAAAAAACCTTGTTCTTGTCCTCCTGGTGTCTGTTCCTCTGACCCTGGAAGGATGTTGACAGCAGAGAGAGAGAGGGAGAGAGAGACAGACAGACAGAGAGAGAGATGGAGAGAGACAGACAGACAGTTAGAGAGAGATGGAGAGAGAGACAGACAGACAGTTAGAGAGAGATGGAGAGAGACAGACAGACAGTTAGAGAGAGATGGAGAGAGAGACAGACAGACAGTTAGAGAGAGAGATGGAGAGAGAGACAGACAGATAGTTAGAGAGAGATGGAGAGAGAGACAGACAGACAGTTAGAGAGAGATGGAGAGAGATACAGACAGACAGTTAGAGAGAGATGGAGAGAGACAGACAGACAGTTAGAGAGAGAGATGGAGAGAGAGACAGACAGACAGTTAGAGAGAGAGATGGAGAGAGAGACAGACAGACAGTTAGAGAGAGAGATGGAGAGAGACAGACAGACAGTTAGAGAGAGATGGAGAGAGAGACAGACAGACAGTTAGAGAGAGAGATGGAGAGAGAGACAGACAGACAGTTAGAGAGAGATGGAGAGAGAGACAGACAGACAGTTAGAGAGAGAGATGGAGAGAGACAGACAGACAGTTAGAGAGAGAGATGGAGAGAGACAGACAGACAGTTAGAGAGAGAGATGGAGAGAGAGACAGACAGACAGTTAGAGAGAGAGATGGAGAGAGAGACAGACAGACAGTTAGAGAGAGAGATGGAGAGAGACAGACAGACAGTTAGAGAGAGAGATGGAGAGAGAGACAGACAGACAGTTAGAGAGAGAGATGGAGAGAGACAGACAGACAGTTAGAGAGAGAGATGGAGACAGACAGACAGACAGTTAGAGAGAGAGATGGAGAGAGACAGACAGACAGTTAGAGAGAGAGATGGAGAGAGACAGACAGACAGTTAGAGAGAGAGATGGAGAGAGAGACAGACAGACAGTTAGAGAGAGAGATGGAGACAGACAGACAGACAGTTAGAGAGAGAGATGGAGAGAGACAGACAGACAGTTAGAGAGAGAGATGGAGAGAGACAGACAGACAGTTAGAGAGAGAGATGGAGAGAGAGACAGACAGACAGTTAGAGAGAGAGATGGAGAGAGAGACAGACAGACAGTTAGAGAGAGAGATGGAGAGAGACAGACAGACAGTTAGAGAGAGAGATGGAGAGAGACAGACAGACAGTTAGAGAGAGAGATGGAGACAGACAGACAGACAGTTAGAGAGAGAGATGGAGAGAGACAGACAGACAGTTAGAGAGAGAGATGGAGAGAGAGAGCGTTGCTAACAGCGTGCTAACAGCTACATCCAGCCACCATGCCAGCGTGCTGAAGAGGGGAACCACAGGGAAGCTTTTAACGGGGGAATCAGTGTTCCACAATAATTTACAGCAAATGATTCCATCATGGCTGGCATATGATAGGGACAGAGAGGAGAGAGAGAGACACACAGAGACACACACAGACACACACAGACACACAGAGACACACACAGACACACACAGAGACACACAGAGACACACACAGACACACACAGACACACACAGAGACACACAGAGACACACAGAGACACACAGAGACACACACAGACACACACAGACACACACAGACACACAGAGACACACACAGACACACACAGACACACACAGAGACACACAGACACACACA
>NW_026911670.1:15000-17347 GCF_963692335.1 Osmerus eperlanus
TATCCAGGAAATTGACTGAGACA
Source organism: Osmerus eperlanus (assembly GCF_963692335.1). NCBI lineage: Eukaryota > Metazoa > Chordata > Actinopteri > Osmeriformes > Osmeridae > Osmerus > Osmerus eperlanus. Next base: position 15,024 of record NW_026911670.1, read on the forward strand.
TTGATTTTATGTTCTTACAGCCTTTTGATGTCAACCACACCATCTCTCTCTCTCTTTCCCCCTCTCTTTCTCTCTCCCTTCCCCCCTCCCTCCCCCCCCCCCCCTCTCTCTCTCTCTCTCTGTGTAGTGATGATGATGGGCATGAGTTCTCTGACAGTCTGGACACCCATGCCCCTGGAGATAGGACCAGGAGACCCCATGCCCCTGGAGATAGGACCAGGAGACCCCATGCCGTCCACAGCCCAGACCAGGTGGGTCTGGTTACATCCACATCTAGCCCACCAGCACACACTGCAGCTGATGAAATCCAATACAGTCACCGTGTTAATTAACCAGAGAAATGAAATGGGAGATAACAGTATACAGCGCCTGTCTGTTACAGAGAAGAAAGGGAAGGGGTGTGTGTGTATGTGTGCATGCGTGTGTGAAGGTACCCCTAGCCCCCTGGCTCCGCCCCCGGCTCATCGACATGACAGTGTAGTGGCGTGTCACAAAACCAAAGCTGCTGTTGAGGATCAAACCTGCACCTTCCTGGGGGCGGTCTGGGATGCTGTACAGGGAGAGAGAGAGGGGGCGGTCTGGGATGCTGTACAGCGAGAGAGAGAGGGGGCGGTCTGGATGCTGTACAGAGAGAGAGAGAGGGGGGGTCTGGATGCTGTACAGAGAGAGAGAGAGGGGGCGGTCTGGGATGCTGTACAGAGAGAGAGAGAGAGGGGGGTCTGGGATGCTGTACAGAGAGAGAGAGAGGGGGCGGTCTGGGATGCTGTACAGTGAGAGAGAGAGAGGGGGGTCTGGGATGCTGTACAGCGAGAGAGAGAGGGGCGGTCTGGGATGCTGTACAGCGAGAGAGAGAGGGGGCGGTCTGGGATGCTGTACAGCGAGAGAGAGAGGGGCGGTCTGGGATGCTGTACAGCGAGAGAGAGAGGGGCGGTCTGGGATGCTGTACAGCGAGAGAGAGAGGGGGCGGTCTGGGATGCTGTACAGCGAGAGAGAGAGGGGGGGTCTGGGATGCTGTACAGAGAGAGAGAGAGGGGGGGTCTGGATGCTGTACAGAGAGAGAGAGAGGGGGGGTCTGGGATGCTGTACAGAGAGAGAGAGAGGGGGGTCTGGGATGCTGTACAGAGAGAGAGAGAGGGGGCGGTCTGGGATGCTGTACAGAGAGAGAGAGAGGGGGGGGAGAGAGAGGGGGGGGAGAGAGAGGGGGGAGAGAGAGAGGGGGGAGAGAGAGAGGGGGGAGAGAGAGAGGGGAGGGGGAGAGAGAGAGGGGGAAGGGGAGAGAGAGTGGGAGAGAGAGAGGGGAGGAGAGAGAGGGGGAGGGGGAGAGAGAGAGGGGGGGAGGGGGGGAGAGAGAGAGGGGAGAGAGAGAGGGGGAGGGGGAGAGAGAGAAGGGGAGAGAGAGAGGGGGGAGGGGAGAGAGAGAAGGGGAGAGAGAGAGGGGGGAGGGGGAGAGAGAGAGGGGGGAGGGGGGAGAGAGAGAAGGGGAGAGAGAGAGGGGGGAGGGGGAGAGAGAGAAGGGGAGAGAGAGAGGGGGGAGGGGGAGAGAGAGAGAGGAGGGGAGGGGGAGAGAGAGAGAGGGGGGAGGGGGAGAGAGAGAAGGGGAGAGAGAGAGGGGGGAGGGGGAGAGAGAGAAGGGGAGAGAGAGAGGGGGGAGGGGGAGAGAGAGAAGGGGAGGGGAGGGGGAGAGAGAGAAGGGGAGAGAGAGAGGGGGGAGGGGGAGAGAGAGAAGGGGAGAGAGAGAGGGGGGAGGGGGAGAGAGAGAGAGGAGGGGAGGGGGAGAGAGAGAGAGGGGGGAGGGGGAGAGAGAGAGGGGGGAGAGAGAGAAGGGGAGAGAGAGAGGGGGGAGGGGGAAGAGAAGGGGAGAGAGAGAGGGGGGAGGGGGAGGAGAAGGGAGAGAGAGAGGAGGGGAGGGGGAGAGAGAGAGGGGAGGGAGGGGGAGAGAGAGAGGGGGGGGAGGGGGAGAGAGAGAAGGGAGAGAGAGAGGGGGGAGGGGGGAGAGAGAGAAGGGAGGGGAGGGGAGAGAGAGAGAGGGGGGAGGGGGAGAGAGAGAAGGGGAGAGAGAGGGGGGAGGGGGAGAGAGAGAAGGGGAGAGAGAGAGGGGGGAGGGGGAGAGAGAGAGAGAGGGAGGGGGAGAGAGAGAGAGGGGGAGGGGGAGAGAGGAGAAGGGGAGAGGAGAGAGGGGGGAGAGAGAGAAGGGAGAGAGAGAGGGGGGAGGGGGAGAGAAGGGGAGAGAGAGAGGGGGGAGGGGGAGAGAAGGGGAGAGAGAGAGGAGGGAGTTGGAGAGAGAGAGGGGAGGGGAGGGGAGAGAGAGAGAGGGGGGAGGGGGA
>NW_026911671.1:0-1000 GCF_963692335.1 Osmerus eperlanus
GCCCTTTCTGAGGGCCTAGTGGGCCCTGACAGTTCCCCACTGAGTGGTGGTAGTAACGGTAGCGGTAGTGGTAGTAGTATTAGTAGTAGTTGGCTATATTGTATTGTTTGTGAGCAGCTGATCTGAGACCTGCTGACTAACCAGATGTGAACCCAGGGAGGTAGGAGGACCATGGAGTCTCTGTGTGTTTGGCACACGCCTGCATTTCTATAAGTCTCCCTCCAGTAACCAGCATTACTCAAAGTCACTCTGGCATTCCAAGTCCATTTCTCATCTTTCACGTTCCCCTCTCCATTTCATTAATTTAAATATCCTCAACAAGCTACATGCAAATGGTCCTTTCTGCGATGGCAAGAAATGTGTGAGTGTGTCTGTAATTGAGTGTGTGGTTGAGTGTGTGTAGTTGAGTTAGTGTAACTGTGTGTGTGTGTGGTTGAGTGTGTGTGTGTGTGTAGTTGAGTTAGTGTAACTGTGTGTGTGTGTGGTTGAGTGTGTGTGTGTGTGTAGTTGAGTTAGTGTAACTGTGTGTGTGTGTGGTTGAGTGTGTGTGTAGTTGAGTTAGTGTAACTGTGTGTGTGTAGTTGAGTTAGTGTAACTGTGTGTGTGTGTGGTTGAGTGTGTGTGTGTGTGTAGTTGAGTTAGTGTAACTGTGTGTGTGTGGTGGTTTTAGCTTATGTAGACAAATCCCAGCGGTGGGTTTTTGCCTGTGTGGTGGTGGCCGGGGTTTTGCGCCCCGCGGGAGTCTGGGAGAATGAGTCCCTCCGGACTTTGACTAAATACTACAGGGAGCGCTTGCCTTGGAACAAACACCCTTCCTCACTAATGCTGTCTGTGTTGTAGTAGATAGAGTCATTCAAAATGTGCCTACATTTGTTTGTGTATTTGAATGTGTGGACAATCATGACATTCTACTGGCCCTGTTTGTAATGTTCACATATTCCCTTTGGTTTCCAGGTTTTGTATGATTTCTGTTTAACCTCTCCGTGTAAAAACGATGCAG
>NW_026911672.1:0-32500 GCF_963692335.1 Osmerus eperlanus
GTGAACAGTGTTCCATTCAGCAGCAGTGCTAATACATTCAGCTGGTGTGCCTTGAGCTCTGAAGCATCCACCTAAAATATGATCCATCTGGGTCTCCCTGGACGCCTCATGAATAACACACACGTGCGCGCGCACACACACACTTCAGATGACTCTTTTTGTGAGTAATTTCATATTTAATATTAGCAGAGTAGTCTTTCTGTATAATGCTCATTTGATCAGCTGGCAGCTTTGGTACACTAAAATATTTCACCTCTGTGGTCACAGTGAGGGTGTGTGTGTGCGTAAACATTTGTGTATAGGAGTGTGGGTGTGAGTGGTGCGTCTGGGACTCGGAGGTGTGTGTGTGTGTCTGGTATAAAGGGCTTGCTGTGTTTTATGGGCTGATCCTGATTTCCTGAATGTGGCCAGCAGCGCCCTGGAATATCAATGCTGCTTAATCACGCACAGCAGTGTGAGTGTGTGTGTGTGTGTGTGTGTGTGTGTGATTGTGTGCGTGCGTGTTTCATGCCATACATGCCGTCATGAGCAAGGTATAAATATACAGTTTCCAAATGAACATCAACATGCAATATCCACATTCACACACACATAAACTTAAATGGTCAATTTCTCTTATCATTTCATTGTTACCTAGTAATTGTGCCTTATTAAGGCTAGATCTGTACTGTATGGCCACATCTGAATATGAGACACATGAGAAAGTCACACACTAATATCCCCTCAGACACACACGAAAGTGCCACTCAAGCACAGACCCGTTCCAAAATGTTCTGTTCGGAGTCTACGCACACTGTGATGACTCAGATTAAATGCACAGCCACCAATCACACACGGTTTGGAAAAGTACTGTTTGTATCTGTGTGAGTGTGTGCGTGTGTGCGTGTATGTGTGTGCTTGAGGGATCGTGCCAAACGAATGATTCATACTTAAATTCTCTGCAGCCTAGCCAGTTGGAGTCCACGGGATTTGTGTTTGTGTGAGTGTGTGTGTGTATATATATATGCATGTGAACGCATGCGTACGTGTAGACCTTGCACATATTGTGTTTACCTTTGTTAAGCAGATTGATTTTCCATCAACCTGTAGGATAATTCCTACAAATCACAAAGTCTCGCGATGTCTGTTCAACATCAACTGTTTCAAGCAACAAGCTGTCACCATGGAGATTGCCAATCCTACCTGAAACTGCCCACACAGAACTGTTGCTATTGTGGACAACATTCTTCATGGTATTATTCCTACTGATATACAGGATGTGACTACCCTGTGTGGGTCTTACCCTGGTCACCTAGGGGATGAGAAGGGATGAAGGGAGGCTAAATATGAAACAGGATGATTCACCCATGATCCTCTCTGTCGTTACATGTCAGGGGCTCTACACTGCTGTGCCTGTGAATATCCAGACAGGCTATATATCCCTGTCAAAACGTTCAAATTGCGAGTGTGTGCATGTGAGTGTGAGCCATATGTGTGTGTGTGTGTGTGTGTGAGAGAGAGAGAGAGAGAGAGAGAGAGAGAGAGAGAGAGAGAGAGAGAGAGAGAGAGAGAGAGAGAGAGAGAGAGAGGGATAAAGAGAGAGAGTGAGAAAGAGAGGGAGAGATGGAGGGAGGGAGAGCTTAATCCAGTCCCCCCTCACACCAGCTCTGCAGGCTTTAGCCGGAGACTCCAAACATAATGTCCCCGGACCCACCTCTACACTCTATCATGGATCCCTGCACTCAACCTTCAGCAGAAGAGACTCTGGCCGGCACCGACTGCAGCACGGCGCCACAAAAGTTGCGGGGAGATTCATTGCCGAGGGAGGGGAGGGTGGAGTCTCAGAGCTGGGGCTTAGCGTCCGACCAACATACTGATTCAGATGATGTCTCTCTGTTTATCTCTGCCTGCCTCGCTCCTTCACTCCTGGTATTGATCTAGCACATTCCTCCAGGGTGAAGGCACAGCTCACGCCTGCTCGTTGTGCACGGAATGGAGCGTCCTCACAAACTGTGTTGTACCCACACAGGCACACGCACGCACACACACACACATACACACATACACACACATACACACACAGACACACGCACGCACACACACACACACATACACACACATACACACACAGACACACACGGATGATGAGGAACGTTGACTCTTGGTGAGAGGGAGGAAAGGAGATAGAGGTTGAGATGCGAGGCTTCAGCACTGGTGCGTCTTGCTATAGCAAATGTGATTTAGCAACCCCCCCTCTTGACACGCACACAAAAACACACACGTGTCCACGTTTCCCTAAGTCCTAACAGCGATGAGAACTAAGGTTAGGGTTGGGTTATGACGCAAAGATGTCACTTCTGATGAAATGAAATACAGAGAAGGATGGCTACATACCATCATCCTCCCAATTCCTCAGATAGCTCTCCCCGCTCGCATTCATTCACCTACAGTTCACGCTCAGTGCATCTCCTAATTAAAGTCAGTGTAAACAAATCGTTTATTATCAATGTATAAATTATGTTATGTAACTAAAATGTTTAGTCTCAGTGCAGGGATGTCAATTTTGGTAAGACTGGTTATTCTTTTCTTTTTCTCTCTCTCTCTCTCTCTCTCTCTCTCTCTCTCTCTCTCTCTCTCTCTCTCTCTCTCTCTCTCTCTCTCTCTCTCTCTCTCTCTCTCTCTCTCTCTCTCTCTTTGTCTCTCTCTCACCCTCTCTCCTCCTCTCTCAATATCTGTCTCCCCCTTCTCTATTGCTCTCTCTTCCTCTACCTTTCCATCCCTCTCTCTCTCTCTCTCCATCCCTCTCGTCCTCTCCGTCCCCTCCTCTGTCAGACAGATGCAGCAGGATGACAGTAATGGAGTGCTGGAATGTGAGGATGAGTCCTGAGATGACAGGGCGCATGGCGTCCCCACATCCCTCTCCACTGCACCAGGCTGCTCTGTCATTGCTAAATCCCCTTTCACTGTCTGAGGAGGGAGGGAGGGAGGGAGGGAGGGAGGGAGGGAGGGAAAGCATGAGAGAAAGTGTGAGAGAGAGTGAGAGAATAGGATAGTATAAGTGAGAGAGAAAGAGAAACAGAGAGAGAGAGAGAGAGAGAGAGAGAGAGAGAGAGAGAGAGAGAGAGAGAGAGAGAGAGAGAGAGAGAGATGTGTGTGACGTTAGACCAGATAAGGAAACATATGTGAGTGGGAGAAGAGCTGTAGAGGGAGAACAATATTGTGATTGGAAAAGATGGAGGGACGCGAAGAAAAAGGGAGACTAGGACAATAGAATGAGTCAGCTAAGCCATTTAGCTAGTAGGAGTTACTCAAAGAATCATAATTCAGAAAAAAAACATAAAAACAGTGACTTTACATTCATAAATATCCTTTATTGTGTTTATCAAGACTCCATTTTAATCCTAGGAATTGTCCTGTATTTTAAAATGGGAGAGAAAGAAGGTGAGTGAGAGAGAAAGAGAGAGAGAGCGAGAAAGGGAGATGGAGAATGGAGGGGAAAGAGAGACTCAATTAGCTCATTTGAATTGATAGAGCGGGACCAGAGTGTTTCACAATGATAAGACTGAGAGTGTACACAGTGACTGCAGCAGCCCTCACCGCTCCGACGCTCAGACCAAAGACACGCCGCTCAACGCCGTTCTCTCCGGAGTCGCTGCTGAGCAAATACACATGCGCCTGGAGCCCATTGCCGCTGCTAATGGTCTGTCTAATTCACACACAACAGGATTAGTGTTTTAATAAAAATGCATTTCAGGCTGCTGTGTTTAGCCTCCGTTTGTTTCTGAATGAATGGTTTGCATTTGTGAGGTGATTTGCGGCCTAATCTTGCCAGGATTAAGAGAGTAATACTTCTAAGAACATTTCATTGGCCGGAGTGCGTGAGACACGTCACGGACACTTGATGACAGCGTCCATGGCCACGTTTGTCGTAGACACGTTCACCTGAGCCGTTCATCTTCGTCACTGGTTGAGGTATGTAGACAGACACCAATGGGCAAGTACACACGCAAACACACACACACACACACTGCAGAGAGCGGCAATGGATTTGTTCCGTTGCCGTACCCACCTGGCTGTACTGTATTTGATGTAGGGAGAGTCAGACAAAAGAGGACTGCGTCCTTGGGCCTCTCAACACTAGCAAACGGAGTGACAAGAATCGACTTCCCCTCTCCGTCACGGCGTCGCAATTTTGCTCTTCAGCCTGGAGAGATGCACAGCTTCATCACGTCATTACAGTGAGAAGCAACTTTGATGTGCAAAAATTGAGGCATTTTAGCAGCTCTCTAAACATGTCATCGCATCAGGCTGGAGTCAAATGCAGCTGTGCCAACAGCTATCCATACACCAGCATCCTATAATCAGTCGGCAGAAGACTTGAGAGGACAGTATGATTTGCATGTGCACCTTAATTCTAGGTTCCACATAGTAAGTACTTAAAACCGTCTACTGTTTGAGCTGTCTTATCCGTCTTATTTATAATCTTTTTTTTGGTTGTTGTTGCTGGGTGCTTTTTCTACTTGCTTTTTCTACTTGTTTACTTGGTTACTTGATGTAACCAAGCTTCTCACTGTAGTGTCTGGATGGTTGGAGCCCCAGATGACAAACAGGATGCAATCTATACAGCATTTGTGTTCATTCAAGCTCTATTCATGTCCAGCCCCATGGATACATGTACAATATTGTTTTGTTGCACCTCCATAAACGGATGGTAAATTGACTCCCTTAGTGGCTCTCCTTCCCTCCCACTCTTCGTTTCTTTCAGGCCGATGTTTGATTCACGAGACAGTCAGTGAATAAGCCCACGGAGCCCTGCGTGGAGTGCCATTCTATCCAAGGTCCTTAAAGTAAATATGAATGCGGCACTCTTGTTAGGGTTGCAGCCGGCTTCCTGTTCACACAAGCCCATGCCCACTGCGTAGCCCTTCAACAGCCAATCATTACAGCACAGGAATCCAACGGCGCCATGGCAACCCGCGAGCCTTGTATGTAATTGGCCGGGTCAGAGAAACAAATGGGAAAAAGACGGATATCAAGTTGGAAGGAACACAAGGAAGAAACGGTCAACTGCCAAAATAGCCGCGGTGACGTGTAGAGATTTGACAGTAAGTCAGTGTGTGGAGGGAGCCTCTATGGGCACTGACAGGGTCTTAATGGGCTTCTCTGGCCTGACCTAGCAGACAAAGCTTCCTCTGTGTGTGTTCTATGTGTTATGCTATCTTGTGCTATGTTGTGCTTTCTCTGTGTGGGTCTGTGTTTGTGTGTCTGTGTCTGCCTGGTGTGCGTGTGTGGGCATGCTTTGTGTGTGTGTGTGTGTGAGTGAGTGTGTGTGTGTGTGGGGGGGGGGGGTGGAGGTTATGTGCGGTGTGAACTTACTTTCTGTCTGCGAGAGAATGCGGTCGTGAGTCACCAGCCTTGCCCGCTCAGAGAGGGGAAGATTGGGGTCAGCCAGGGGAAGAATTGATCGTGCTAGGCTTTGCTTTGCTGAGCTACTAGACATGATGTTGGGGAATTTGGCAGGTGCGTCTGCAGATCTAACTGCTTCTCAGTGTCGCTTCAGCTTCACTTTGGTTACGACGACTCCAAAAATATGTTTTTTATTCAAGAAAAGGCTGACAGACACGTTCAACTATCCCACACTGAAGAAATCGTCCTTTCACAATTATGACACAGAACCAAACAAGACTGGTGTAAATTGTCCCTTTTTGTGGCATCTTGAAAAGCCATGGAAAACAGGTGTATGACCATGATATAAACAATGCCTTCAATCCACGTCAGTTTTATGTGAATGCATTGTGAAATGCAATGGCACAGAACTATGGAGCAACACAGGGGACAAAAGACTGCCGTGCACACCAGGGACTCCAAGAAAAACACCTCGCCTCGTCAACACCGCAATGACACCCCCATTCTGCACTGTCAATCAGTCCCCATTTTATGTCACCCTGGGAACACGTGAATGTTTGTGTTAGTGTCTGCATGGGTGCGTATGCGTGTATGTGTGGGTGTGTGAGTGAATATGTGGCCATTCCTGGCAAGGATTGGCTGGGGGAAAAAACAACAAACAACAAAATGACAGTGTCACTGCTTGAAGTCACATAAGGACACACTTGTACCCACCACAAATACACAGTCATGTCAATCTGCAGCTGCCACCTGCTATCCAAAGCCTGCTAAAGAGTCTACACAGGCCCTATTTAGTCACACATCTACAGTCATTTACAGCTACTGCATTGTTACGCTCTGTATTTTCATGTCGTTGTGAGGTGAGCTTTTAAGTGGGTCAAATGTTTGGTACATGAAATAATGTGAAGGAGTACATACAATACTCTAGTCATTCCTTTTTAGAGTGTGCATCTCTACTATACATACAATTTAGCTTCTTTCACCTTCAGATTTAGACTTTGAATTCATTGAAAAGTTGGATTTGTAAAACTCAGGAGCGTCGAGGAAACAGCAATAACCACTGCAGTCGGGTCAGACGCCAAGTCCACAGTGTTGGGGAAACATGGGGGACAGACATGTTTATGTTTGCCTGGTAAACCTGGACTGCCAGTTCATGGGACAGTGTTGTTCCGCTCACCTTATAGCACGTCCAAGATCTGAGGTCCATGATTGGAAAGCAGAAGCTCAGAAGTGTTTCTGACATCCGGGTTTATGTGTGAGAAGACGCATGAGCAGAGCAGGGTTAAAGGTGATATCACAGTACTTACTTATTAGAATAGCACAAATAAAAACTGCCAAAACAAACGACTGAAGGGTCGTGTGGCAATGATCCATTGACTCGTAAAGTTAAATTCCTATTCACCCCTGTCTGGTGGCTGCGTGGGTGTGCGTATGTGTGTGTGTGTCTGAGTGTGTGTGTGTGTATTTGAGTGCATCTGCGTGTGTGCAGTGTATCTATTCTTAACCAGCCCACGGTTATTCCTCCTTTTCCATTGATCTTTGAGTCATTGTTGTCTTGAGCCATGACCTGAAACAAAGACCAGGTCTAATAGAAACACAGACAGCCCTGGGATTGTTGCAAGCCTTTGATTCTTGATGATGACGCCCTTTGGAAAAACACAACAATCTTGTTGTTTCATCATGTTCCCACTGCCATGGACAAACATTGCGCTTCTCTTTTTTGATCATGCAATAGCAAAAGATTGATCCCTCTCAGCTTTATCGCCCAGAATACTGAACACCTTCATGCTGCCATAGGGAGACATGTCAAGTGTGGGTACCTTAACAAGAAAGGGACTGTGGGAGAGCGAGAGAGACTGCGGCCAGGGCAGAATGAGCGAGTGCAGAGGCAGAGGAGTGCAGCCAGGTGTAGGCTAACTAATCGAGCATGGAGAGAGGGATGAGAGTTAGGGCCGGGCCATCTCTCACCCTGAGGATCATGGATCATTTCCCACCATCCCTCAAGAGCACCAGTGTTGAGGAGTGTGTGACGGGAGAGCAGGCACAGCTCTCCTCGGTCTGCCAACACCTCTCCTAGCTGGAGACTTCATTAACAGATAGGGATCGAGGACCTGGACCGGTTCCAAATCAAATCCTAGACCCTCAGTCCCTTCTTCTGGACTTTGCCTCTATGTCTGAGGCTGATAAGCACTGTTACAGGGAGAGGCAATTTAGTGGAAAGCTTAGCTGCGCTCCCACCCCTCTGGCCACTGTTGGTTACTGGTCATTGGTCATTCTTAGTTGTGCTTGTACCAGTTCAGCCAATCATTGGCTTCGTATTGGTCTGGGGAGGTAGGTCAAAACAGATTGGGCAACCATGAGCAGGATCCCAAAACGTATTCACATTGTGTCAGAGTAGCTGTGCCAATGAGATAACAGGCATGACAGGGAGAGAGAGAGAGAGAGAGAGAGAGAGAGAGAGAGAGAGAGAGAGAGAGAGAGAGAGAGAGAGAGAGAGGGAGGGAGGGGGTGAGGAGAGAGAGAGAGAGAGAGAGAGAGAGAGAGAGAGAGAGAGAGAGAGAGAGGGAGGGAGGGGGTGAGAGAGAGAGGGGTGTGAGAGAGCGTTGTGGCGGGAGCTTCAGTGGGATGATGGTTTTAAGTCAATTAGCTTGAGATAAAGAGGAGGGGGCACAGTTGGAGAGAGATGGCAGCAGTTATGACATCTTCACAGCTCATTTGCAGCAAGGCAACATGCAGCCGAGCTCTGCGCGCATGACTGACTCAGCCAGCGAAGATAAGAGAGGAACAGGATCACATTAGCCCTGCCAATGTTGTCGAGGGGGGGGGGGGGGGGGGGGGGCATTGTGTGGGCCCCTCGTTGTTTGCAGAGGAACACAATCCTGATTCCAAAACCTCGCCTCATTCACTGCACCGGCACTCGAGCATATCTGCGAGGGGCAGAGGGTGTGTGGGTAATATGCTAATAGTCCCACCTTGACTCTCTGATGGCCCCCACGGGCAGAAGAGGAAGTGGAGGAAGAGGATAGTTGTTTGTGTTCTGTCTTGCGTCAGTTATCCCTCACATTAAAGGCTTCACCGAGAGCTAATGGCCTCTCTTGTAGCTACCGGCTCTTTCAGGGACAAATTTCCACTGGGCTCGACACAGACTGTTCTCCCCGAACCAACACACGAAAAACAGAACACTCTGTGCGCTTACGAATGGGAGACTTTAGTGTTCGGGTGAATATTCTGTGGTGTATCGTGTTGAGAAACGGAGGAAAATCAGAGAGTTCTACTTGACCCACTAATACACTAGCCCTTCTGCTCCAAGCCCACCTGCACTCAGACACTAACAGCTGGTCTTGCAAACACTCCTACCTCAACACCAGGGGAAAAATGTATTGACTACTGTACATACTCACTCCCATTGATTTATGTTGCCAAAAGTAAACCCACTCCTACCTGATACACACTAATGAAATAGCATAGTATTCATTCTCCCCAGTGCCTGCATAGTCATTTCCTAGCTGTTAAATTGAATAGAAAGCCATGGATAAACATGCTTCAACCTATGATTACCGTACAAGAGTTTCATGAAAAAATCATAAAATAACTCATTGTAACAGTAAATGTTGAATATACTTTTCCTTTTTTTGCCTTGAGAAGCGCACTGTAGGATCAAATAAACTGTGGAACATTAACAGTCCATTCTGAGAAGGTTTCATCCCAGGTCAGCTAGACAGACAGCACAATGGAGGCCTGTTGGATTTAAATATACGCTTGCGTTTCCTCCAAAGCCTGGGGAGAACTGACGGTCTGCTATTACTGCAGTGGTCATTTTCTGTTTTCTGTCCGATCCTGAAATAGCCAGGAAAAGCAAGGCGCTACACGAGTCACACCAAGCTCTCGCCCTAGCCCACGCTCTGTCCTCCCTGGACTCTGAAGGGCATGAGTCTGTGTTTCTGGGTTTATCAGCAGGAGCAGAGCAGAAGGTCAGGTCAGAGTGATGTTCAGCTAGTCGCCACGGTGAACAGAATCCTCTCTCAAGGTGGGCCTTCCTACTGTGTGACATCAGGGTGATTCCGAGCAGAACAGCACACACACTCTGTAGAGTGCACCGTGAATGTCTATTGATGCTATCGCTGCAGAGTGGTCATTCTAGCCTAAGTCGCCTCATTTAGGTGAGTTTCAGTCGATGTGGTGGACTATCACAAGAGGGTACGGCTCTCTCTCTCTCTCTATTGTCTATTCAGCAGAGACCTGATGATGCACAAAGACTACAGACAATTACACTTGTTTTGTCTTGAATTAATATCAATGATTCAGTCAGTTAGTCCAAATGTGTCTGGGTGAAATACAAATGATGTTTCTGAGAACTGGTTGGCAGGGAAGATTATTTGATCAGTAGCAGGTAGTATTGACTTGGGATGTTAGCATAGTAGAATGTTGAGAGATGTTGTGATGTAATTGCCTAACCCTGCATTGTTACCACAAGATGTGATATCAGGGGGGATTTGAAACTTTGGGTTGTGTACAGTATTGTCCACAACGTTCTCTATCATCAATCATGTTGAGACCTCACACAGAAGGGCTATAGACAATAGGCTGTATAGTGGGGCAGTAGTTTAGAAATCCCTGCCTCTGTTGACTGAAGGCTTCTTACACAAAAATGGTACCTAAGAGAAGAAATAAAAGCACAATGACGTGTCTCTGATTAGAGAAATACAAACCAAAGGTTTTTTTTATTTTTGTAGCCCCCTTTCGACTTCCCATAAAAAGAGTGTAGCTCAAAGGAAAATAAGAAAAAGGAAAATAAAAACAAATTCACTGTTTCAATGAAGTCCATGGAAAAGCCCAATGTCAGACATTCATTTCATCTCACTCCTCCCTTTTTCCAGAAACAGAACGGTCAGCAGAGCTGTGTTGCTGCACCACATGTCTGCTCCTGTGAAAGATTAGCATTGGAATGAGCCCTTACATAGACTAGTGAGGCAACTGCTGTAATGCATTACTAAATTAGCCCTAAACACTACACAAAGCCATTAAGAAGCATGTCAAAACCTAATGGAAAAAAATTAATACAGAATGCAACCGATAACTGAACAAAGTAATTGCACCAAATCACTGTTCATATTAGCCTGCACTTAATCTTTTGCCAGTAGGAACCGGGGAAATTATATGCACACTCAATAACAGGTTTGGATTGGCTCTTACTAAATAATCCCCAGCATTCCCAAAGAAACTCCACTCTGCTACAGCAAACACAGGGTTAAACCTTAGCTGCAGAAATTCACTGCAGTCCAAAAGCATTTGGCTGATAGCTACTGAACAGCACAATTTATCTGTGCCATTCTACCACTATCCCTGGACAAATGTCTCTATCTAATCTCGATTTTGCTTACTTGTGTCTTTTGTTTTTCCTTGATCATCAAAAAATCCTTTATTGCGTTTTATAACATTTGGCACGGAACAAATTGGTGCTTTGGGAAGCTGAACCTGTGGAGATTGATTGTAGGGATTGTTTTTTGAAACTGGTGTCAGTATGATTCTTGTATAGATATATATAACCTCCTAAATAGCATGGTCTTAAACGAAACAAAAGCCTTTTAATCTAGATACATCAACCTTCATTCCTCGGTCACAAAAGCATGTCAACGTCTTTCGCTTTTAAATAGAAGTCACAAGTTATTAGAAAATAGTTTACATTTATTTTCCTTTTTAATATAATCTGCATCTCTCACCACTGCCTGACCATAGATGTATTTATATATACTATATATACGTATATATGTATATATATATATACATATATACATATATATTAATATAAATGTACTTGTATTTTTTATAGTTGTATATCTTTTATAGACATGTACAAGAAGAAGAAAAACAGTCTCTGTTTTGCACTTCTGTACAAAAGAAAGTTACCGTTTTGTTCTTTGTGCATCCTATTGCATGGACTGGTGAGCAAAGAGAAGGACCGGTCGGAGTCTGTGTTAGATCCATACAGAGAGTTCCCCTAGATCTGGGTCTCCTGCACCTTCTCCTTGGTGTGAGTAGTCTTAATCACGTAGGGCTCGGCGATGGTGCTGATGTGGCTGTGGTGCTGCCGGATGGAGCGATGCAGGGAGCTGCCCAGGTGGTTCTGGGTCCAGTATGCCGCTCTGCGAGACGACGACGACGACGACACGTAGCCGGCCTTGAAGGAGCCACTGTTGTGTTCCACGAGCGTCGGCAGCACCAAGCCCGTGTCGTCCGACCCGCTGGAGCCCGAGGTCAAAGGCGGCACCGGCGGAACCTCCTCGTCCACCGGGACGATCTCCATGGTCCGCGCCGCCGCCACCGTGCTCCTCTGCTGGTGCCTCTTGCGCAGCTTGTAGAAGCCGATCAACATGGCCGCCGCCAGCAGAGTCACCGCCACGAAGCAGCCGATGATGATCTTGGTGGTCTTCATCACCTCGTCGAGGCTGGCGGCGGGCCGCGCCGGACCCTTGGCGGTGGGCACGGACACCTGCCGGGGGGTCTGTGTGTTCTGGAGCAGCACGGTGGGCGTGGAGATGAAGACGGGCTGAAAGACGGAGGGCGAGGCGGGGATGGTGGGCTTGGGCTTGGGGGTCTCCTCCGCGGTGGGCTCCAGGATCTCCACGGTCACCGTGGTGAAGTAGGACAGGTTGGACGTGTTGAGCTCGGCGTTGCTGACGTTCAGGTAAGCCGAGGCGTTGGAGTTTCCCGCCATGTTGGTCACCATGCAGGTGTACACCCCCGTGTCGGACGGGAGAACGTTGGAGAAGTTGAGCGTTCCGTCGTTGAGGACCGCTATCCGGGGGTGGGCCGAGCCATGGGTCAGCACCGTGCCGTTGGGGAGGAGCCACCGCACAGAACTCATGGCGGCTGTGCGGCACTTGAGCTCCGCCACTCTCTCGGCCGAGATGTTGAGGTCCCTCGGAGCGTCCAGGATGAAGGGGGCCGAGCACTGGAAGGTGGTCTGGTCCACCTCCACCAGGTAGCGCCCCCTCATGTGGGCGGGGGAATGACAGCGGCCACAGCAGGTGGAGTTGGTGGGGATGTTCTCCCTGAGCCACAGGGAGAGCCACACCACGTCGCAGTCACAGCGCCAGGGGTTGTGGTGCAGGTGCAGCTCCACCAGGTACTGCAGGGGCATGAAGAGGTCATGGGGCAGCGAGGACAGGTTGTTGTGGGCGAGGTTCAGCTCCACCAGGGCTGTGATGTCGTCGAAGGCGTTCCGCTCGATGGTGGTGATGGCCGAGTTCATTATCCACAGCTTCTGTAAGGACTTGAGCCCGCGGAAGGCTCCGGGCTTCACTTCCGGGAAGAGGTTCTCCGATATCTCCAGCTCCTCCAGCCCCACCAGGGGAGAGAGGATGGGCATCTCCCTCAGGTTGCACATCCCCAGGTTGAGGTACCTGAGGTTCTGCAGTCCTTCGAAGGCTCCCTCCGAGATGAAGTCCAGCCTCCTGAGCTCGCCCAGGTCCAGGCGCATCAGCGAGGGCACTCGGTTGAAGGCGTAGGAGGGGATGCTCTCGATGGGGTTGTTCCTCAGCCACAGCTCCCTCAGCTTGGACAGATACTCGAAGGCCCCGCTGGGAATGACCGTCAGTCTGTTGTCAAACAACTCCAGGGTGTTGAGGCTGGTCAGGCCATTGAAGGCCCCCACCTCGATCTGCCTGATGGCGTTCCTCCCCAGCTGGAGCACCTCCAGGTGGTGAAGGTGCCTGAAGGTGTCCGCCTGGATCGTCTCTATACTGTTCTCCATCAGGTTGAGGTACCTGGTGTTGCTGGGGATGTTGGGGGGCACCCTGACCAAGCCTCGGCGGGTGCACACAACCTTGACGAGCTGGTTAGAGCAGGAGCACACACCTGGGCAGTTCTGAGGGTTGGCAGGGCCCCGAGCGGGGCCCGCGGCCTGGCACATACCGAGAGCTGGCAGCATGAGGGAGAGCACGGCGAGCAGGGCTGCGTTCCAGGTAGGCTGCAGAGTAACCCAGCCCAGAGGACTCATGGTGTGGAGGGCTCATTATTCTGCATGGTGGGGGGAGACAGAGGCCGGCAGTGGAGGACGGACCACCCTACCCTGGCTGGAGCATGGCAAGGCTCCCAGCTTCCATCGACAGCGCAGGGAGACGCTACGCAGAGCGAGAGAGGGAGGGAGGGAGGACAGGGAGAGAGAGAGAGAGAGAGAGAGAGAGAGAGAGAGAGAGAGAGAGAGAGAGAGAGAGAGAGAGAGAGAGAGAGAGAGAGAGAGAGAGAGAGAGAGAGAGAGAGACAGGGAGGGAGGGGGGAGAGGGAGAGGGGGGGAGATTAATGTGAGAGTAGCAGCAGCAGCAGAGAAAAAGGATTGCAGCGATAAAAAAGCAGGGTTGAAAAGCAGTATCAATCACTTACCTCATTAGTTTGAAAGTGATCTTTCTTCCCTCCTCGGAATATCACAAATAGCGATCATTCGTCGCAATCATTTATAGCTCCCATCCATGGAGAGGGGTAAAAACATAGATCTTTTGTTGTTGCTGTTTTCCCTCTCCTCAAAAGTGAGGTGGCCCTCTGTTAACCAACGGAACAAAATGGCTCCTGGTTAGTGGGAGGCAGAGCCGAGTGAGAGCCCTCTGAGGGGGGTACGGAGACCAGGAATGCTAGACAGGTGCTTGGAGCCTTGCTGCCCCCCCTGACTGCCTTGCTCCCTGGCTGCAGATCCCGGCACACAGCTCCATCACTGGGGAATCACATCGATCCATAACGCAGCAAAAGCCCACGCCAAAAACAACACGAGGAGGAGGAGGAGGAGGAGGAGGAGAGGGGAGGGGAGGAAAAAGTGAGTGAATGAAAGAATTAAAAATCCCCAGTCCTGTCAGGTCCTGGTGTGTGTGTGTGTCCGCGCGTCAGCCAATCGGTCTGTCGAGAGAGAGAGCTCCCTCTCGGTGACTTTGCCCAAGGCTAACCACTCGCTGATTAGCACTGCTCTGACGGAAAGGGAGAGAGACAGGAAAAGGCTAAAGGGCTCCCGGCACAGTCATCCCTCTCTCTCCTCTCCTCCTCTCTGTTCCTCTCCTCCCTGCGTTTGGCTGGACTGGCCCCTCGCTGGACCAGCTGCAGGCTGCCGTGTGCACAGTTAGCAGTAATCCGTCTCTTCCTCCTGAGGGGGTCTGGGGGGGGTGTCGTGGTGGTGGTGGTGGTGGTGGTGGTGGTGGGAGAGATTGTGGCGCTAGTTGAGGGAGGAGGAGGAGGGAGAGGGGGGCAGGAGGAGGGGAACCGCTGCACTGCCGGGGTTTCACAACCCCCCCCCCCAAAAAAAAAAAAGGCTGTCACGGAGAAGAGCAGGCAAAGAGCGAGAGAGGGATAGAGAGAGAAAGAGAGAGAGCGCGTTTGAGAGAAAAAAAGAGAGCGCGAGAGAGACGGAGAGTGAGAAGCAGCGAAAGAGTGAGAAAGAGAGGGGGAGAGAGAGAGAGAGAGAGAGGAGCAGAGCTGACGTGCGGCGGAGAGCGCTGGATCCGGCCGTATCCGTGAACGCAAACAGAAGCCGTCGCTGAGGATTCCTCTGCGTTTGTCCTTTTTCTTTCCCCCGGGGTAGCTCCCGTGTTATCCCTCTCTTCGCTTATTTATTCATTTATCTCCCAGCCTGAGGTAGGAAGTTGTGGCAGTTAGCCCTGTGTGGCTGTCAGATTCGCGGCTGGCTGGTGGGCTACTGCGGTAGCCGGTGTGGAGTGGGAACAGAGACAGACAGAGAGAGCGTGCGAGAGAGAGAGAGAGAGAGAGAGAGAGAGAGAGAGAGAGAGAGAGAGAGAGAGAGAGAGAGAGAGAGAGAGAGAGAGAGAGGAGAGAGGGAGAGGGAGAGAGGGAAAGAGCGAGAGAGGAACACTTCGAACGAGGGGAGAGACAGAGATGGAGTGTGAAAGAGAGAGGCACGCGAGCACTCTAACAGGCAGCATACGGTCACAGCAGCCCCATTCCAATCCCCCTTTCTCCTCTTCTTGTTTATTCTTGGGTCTCTCTCTCTCTCCCTTTCTTTCTTTCCCACAGTGTGTTGGTGTCGCGGGCGGCCAAGACGCTCTCTCTGCCCCCTCCCTTTGTCCTTCAACGTGAACGTGAGCGTACTGCTGACGCACTCCCTCTCCTCCGCTCGCAGCAAACAGCCTCAGAGCAGTGCATTGGTTTGATGCAGTGTTCCCTGTGCATTAACACGTTCAGCCCACCCCCCCTCTCTCTCTCTCCACTTTCCGTCTCTCTCCACCCCCCCCCCCCCCCGCTCCTCTCTTCCTTGTTACGCCGCACACTCATGCGCGCTCCCCGCTTCGCTCCGTCTCTGGCTCCCCTTCTTCCGACCTGTTCTCTCTCCCTGACTGGTTCCCCCCCCACACCCCCCCCACCCCAGTTTCCTCTCTCTCTTTCTCTCTCTTTCTCTCTCTCTCTCTTTCAGTTGCTTTGCCACTCTCGCTCGACGTCGCTCTCACTCTGCTCGAAATGAAACGCCTCTCCCGAGGATCACAGAGAGATGAGGGGTTCGGTCTCTCTGTCAACTCCAAACACTCCTGGAGCGATCCTCTCTACTTTTCCCTCCTGCCCCGTCTGAGCACAGCAGCTCGCCACGACTCGCCAGCGTTAGATGTCCCGATAACGTGTGTCTAGTTGCAGTTCCCCTCGACCGCAAAGAGCACATCCCCACAGGTAGCAAACCTCATACGTGACCACAGAGCTGAATCAGATGACATGGTGCTTTGGCTTTCTTGATTCAAGTGTTATTTTTCATGGCTGGCATGCATAAAAGCAAATTTACATGTGTGTGTGTGTGGGTGTGTGTGGGTGTGTGTGGGTGTGCGTGCGTGTGTCTCTGTGTGTTTGTGGAGGGGGTCGGTGACATCATAGAGTCTGTAACGCTGACTCTGCTACTCTCTATCTGCTGGGCAGTCTTGTCTTTTCTCTTCAGGGAGCAGAGCAGATACGAAAAAGCCAGGACATAACAATCTCAGAGAGAAGGGAAAGAGAGAGAGAGAGACAGTGAGACAGAGGGAGAAACGGGGGTGGGGAGAAAGAGAGTGGGAGGCAAAGAAACGAGCATGTCCTTGGTGGAAATAAAGTGAGGAGAAGAGCGAGATAGATGGGCATGGAGAGTGAAAATGAGGGAGACAGATGAGAGAAGATAATGCTCAGTATTCTCCTTGGAAAAAGAGGGATGAGAGAAGGCTGGGGATGAGGTGGGGATGAGGTGGGGATGAGGTGGGGAGGTGCGGGGGTGGCTGGCTGATAGCGTTGGATTAAGTGTCATTTGGATGCAGGAGAAAGAGTCTTCCTCTCCCTCTCTCCGCCTGTAGTTAATGACCACATTCTCTCCTTCTCTCCCTGGTATATATTTGCTCCTGGGCTGGGATCCTGGGGGCCGTAAAGACCTGCTCGCTTCACACCAGAGTCGGGACTCCTTCATTTTAGCATACAATATGTACATCCAATCGTAAATGCTGCCTCGTCAGTGCCATTTTAAGTCAGTCCCATTTGGGAAATGAATCAGACATGATTTGAATGTAAAACGGCATAACGTAAAGGGGGCAGCGTGAAATTCTCTCTCCATGTTCAATTTGCTCCCGGAAATGTAAAAGGTTCGGAAATTACAAGCAGGGTTATTGAACACTTTTCCATGGGACATGGAGAGTGTCACAGCTACAGCATGGGTTGCCTCTGTTGAGTGTGTGCTCTTGGTCACAGACGGATCCAAACACACCGGCCCCTCCCCTTGTTGACGTGATCCTTTCACTCTGTCTGAGAAGAGGCACGTACCGTATCTTGGGTGCGTGACATTTCGACGCACGCCGAGGCCTACCACAAAGCATCACCCGCTGGCCATGGTGCTTTTGGTGAGATCCGTTCCAGCTCCAGGCCTTGTCTGATGGACTGACACGTCCATCAGACAAGGCCCTTAGCAGGACAGTCGCCATTCCGCATTGCGTGACCAGGGACACTGATCCGCAGCACTGAATGACACCGATTCCCAGCCATTTAACATTCATTTGATAAGGTGCTTTGTAGATGAAGGCCGATAGGAGGAGGTTGAAGGAGAGTAGCTAGCTACCACCGGAGAAGGTTGTGCATTCATGCAGGCAGGAAGTTGGCAGCAGTCTAATTGATGGCCGCGGCTATGGCCGCTGTGTTAATGCTATTACAGGGGCCATGAGCTTGGAAAGGTCAGTTAGCGCTCTGGATATATGGCATCCGTTTTGTCCCTCCCTTATGGCCCGCCTTTCTCTCTCTCGCTCCTCTGTTGAAACCGCGTCCATCCACCCCTCGGCTTCATGCACGACTAGCCTGTGAACCAGTGTGGGCGTCAGAGGGTTAGCCATGGTCTGGTCCATGGCTTTGTGATGTACTGTGACCCCGTGTGCCTTTTACAATGTGTTCAATGAGGCTTAGTGGTAGGATTTACAGCCAAGAGAGAATCCCACCAAAGTGTAGTATTGTTAATGACGTCGCTTTATTCAGACTCATGAGATATTATATAGAAAGACCCAGCATGCCCATTCCAATGAACATATTACGCATATTAATGTAATTCCTTTTGTTTTGTTTTTTTGTTTTTTGGTGCATCTCCCAGGGCTGTCTACAAAACGTGCGTGTCTCCTGTCTCTGTACACTGTCGTATTGGTAGAACATAAGCATTAAGGGGTCAGATGGCTGAGAGGTTAGGGAATCGGGTTATTAATCAGAAGGTTGCCGGTTTGATTCCGGGCCGTGTGAAAATGACGTTGTGTCCTTGGGCAAGGCATTTCACCCTACTTGCCTCGGGGGGAATGTCCCTGTACTTACTGAGAGTCGCTCTGGATAAGAGTGTATGCTAAATGACTAAATGTAAATGTAATACTGTGTACGGTGTAACCAATATCACAGAGACGGTCATAGTGGATGTATGTTTTACACCTTGCTCCTCCAGATTTGCGTCTCGTCTCTCTCAAACAAATAAATGCACCTGCCACTAAGACTCTCTTGTCAAGGTCAACCCCCTCACAACCCAAACCCTAACCCCAAACCCTAACCCTTACCCAGCCCACCAGCTCCAGCTCAATGCTGGCCAGCCCACCATCAGAGTACCGTGCACGTTCCCCAGGGGTATTTCTCTTAGTGGGCCACTGCTGAATGGATGCTTTTCTGTTCAGTCAATATTGGACTTGTGTCAGTGTGTTTCACTACCAGGAAGTGCATGAGAGAGGGGTCAGGGGACAAGGAGAGCTATACTCACTCACAGCAAGTCTGCTCACACAGGAGGTGGGACGAAGTTGGGATTGAATTAGAGAAGGGATTTTTTGGTAACTCTCCTACGCTTGTCTACAGCAGAGTACAGACACAGGGAGAGGGGGGTTTGTAGGTCATACAGTAGATGGGGAAAAAAAGGGGGTTTGTGTCAATACTGAGCGTGTGTTCTCCTTCCCAGCTGGACCGTAGGGGGTGACAAGCGATATTAAATGGTGCAGGAAGGGGACATAGTTGGTCAGAATGTGTGTGTGTGTGTGTGTGTGTACGTGCAAATGTGAGTGCGTGTGTGTGTGACCCAGTTAGACTGTGTGTGGCTTGACGGTCACAGTGAAGGGTGACTGCGAAACAGAAGCACAGCAAAACAGACTAAAGTGATGCTATCAACCCCAGGATCTCCAGTTGCTGTTACTATGGTGATGCTATCGCTAACATTACGATTAGGAGCAGATACAGCCACTGTTGCAATCGCTAGCCATTACTGCTGACACTACTAGGCTAGCAAACAGCCGCTTCTGTGGTGATTGAGGGGGAGCAGCTGGACTAGGTCTGCACCTAGCGACCTCTGTGGTCAGGGGGCCATCATATCTCCTCCTCTGGCATAATGAAGGTCCACAACCCTGGACACAGGCCAAACCAAGTATTCTTGCATACAGGGAATCTACTAGCTATGCTGCTACTGAAATGTGTTTATTAGCAACTGATGCTATAGCACTACTTACTGGGCCTCATGTGTTAGCAAGTGATGCAAACCCTGTTACTGCTCTGATGTAGCACCATCTGTGCATCTTATTTCTTGGCGCTTGTTCTGTGTACCATCAGCGCTACTTTTTCTTCGGTTTACATGCTTTGGAGTGACCAATGTGGTTGCTGGCTACTGTTCGCTTGAGCCTTGCTTCTATTGGTCCCTGTGGGCCTCAGGTCTCTCTGTGCAAAGCATGGCAGGTCAGCAAAGTGCTGGAGTAGCAGTTGGCCCGAGAAGAGAGGAGAAGAGAGAAGAAGGGAGGTGAGTGGTGGTGGAGGCAGATCAATGTGGCCTGTATTCATTAACCCTCACTCACGGCTCCCTTCCCTCCACAATCACAACCCCCCCGCCATTTTAGGACTGCAGGAGGTGATTTATTAGCTGTCCTGGCTCAGTCAGCACCATCGATCCACAGGGCCATCAGGGAGTCGATTCTGACTCCCCTGTAGAATCGACTGATTCATTTGTAGCAGACTGACCTGATTCTGAGAAGCTGATTCATCCAGGAGAGTCTGCTGAGATATTTACTCACAGTGAATTGATTCTGAATCAAAGTGGAGCTAGCCGGTTCTTGACTCACAGCAATGTATCAAGTGAAGTGCCTGCATCACAGAAGACCAAACTAGCACTGAATCACATGGTCATAGTCTAATGAATGCAAATGGGGATGCATGATAATTTCAACCATCTGTGGGTTTGAATAAATCTGACCATGGCAGATTGTATGTGACCCTATTTCAGATCTAACCACCAGTGTGCCAGGACAATAAATGTCAGCTTATCAGAGTCAGCTTTGAATCAGTCTAGTGTAGTGTGTGGAAGTACTGGCACAGCAGAAGTACATTTGTTTTCCAAATATACAGGTATATGTTGTACGTACATGTATTGTATATATAAAAACACCAAGCAGATGATGTGCATTTTGTAAAATAAATGCAATTGTTTGGTTGGTAGGTACAATTTAACAAAAACGTATTATTATTATTATAGCGTTTCATATGTGTAGGCAGGAAATCATCAAGATGCAATTCAATAAAAAAAAAACACTTTGTCACCATGGAAAACAACAGTTTACCTAATGACTGTGTTAAATCCCAATATATCATTTGATGCCAACGTTTTAAAGCCCAAGGCAGCATCAGTTCAAGTGGACCTGTGGCTGGTGTTGCACTGACTCCTGGGAAGGCCTGGTGGTTGGGGGTTGTGTGGGGGGGGGGGGAGGGATGAGCCGGGGGATAAATCTATAGAGCCACAGTCGCATCCTGTCTCTCTAACAGCCCTCAATACAAACACCGCTACTCAATGCTTTTTATTGACAACACTCAGTGCAGACTCACTAGCAGTGGGGCCAAAGATTCATACACCATCGAGGTCAGATTAGAATCCCATTCTGCTTACTGAGATGGGTTGGGGGAAAAAAAGTACAAAAAAAGGCTTACTAAAACTGGCATTATGTGGCTGTCAAAAGACGAGTCATCTGCTTTGATGAAGAGTGACATGTATTCTAATTGTGGCATACCAGCGGAGGAAGTCCTGGTCAATTTTCTATTGTTAAGCTTTCTTAAATAACCCCATTTGTTATACCGCATATAGTAGATCGCATTAGCATCTCTTCAATTAAAAAATCCTTGGGCTATATTTAGGACACGAGCTGATCTGATACCAGTCATTATGACAGTAAACACCATTCATCAGAGCTGTGTGTTCCTGGGCTAAATTAATTAATTACAGCATCCGGAATTAGCCATCAACAGGTTGCTGCCTTTATCTATTTTCGTTCTCACGTCCGGTCGCTCAAACCCACTTAATTATATTTGTGTTTGCTATTAGTGCTGTGATTGATTTTGTGTGTCTAAAGTGAAACATGCCAATCTACACTTCCTGTGCGCATGTGTGTGTGTGTGTGTATGTGTGATGGAGGGGGGTGGTTCTCAAGATAACTCATTGTTTATTGACTAATGACCTTCATCACACACTTTATTGGTGTGTGTGTGTGTATGTGTGTGTGTGTGTGTGTGTGTGTATGTGTGTCCGATGACAAACTCCAAGTGCTTAGCAGAGTTTCAGGATGACAGTGGTAACTGTACACTTCACCAATCAGCCCCCAAACTAGAAGGAAGGAGGACAGAAGGACAGAAGAGTGGCCACCCCCACGCCAAGTGACCCCAACCTGCCTCTGAAAGAGTTGGAGAGTGTTGACTTTAGCCTCTTATACAGTCAAAAAGCACACTTGATTGTCACAAACACCCACGCACACACACACACACACACACACACAGCCACACAAACACACGAAAGCACCCAGACACAGGCCCACACACACAAACGCACACAGCCAAACACACACGCAACCAAACACGCGTCCAAGTGCACACACCCTCCACTGTGTGGGTGATGTATGAAGCCAGTGTATTAGTAGGGCAACCCCCACTTTCGAAATGCAAATGACCTGCCCCCATGCGGCTCTGTGATTGGCTTGCTGTTATTAATATTCTGGCAGCGTAAGACTTCATTAGTCCGGTGTTACCGTGCCAACAGGGAGCACTAAAAAGAGACTTTGTCAATGTTTGATGTCTCGTAAAGTGATGCTGTGTCTGCGTGCGGGTGCGTGTTGGTGAGAGCTTGTGTGTGGGTGTTTAATACGCACGTGTGCGTGTGCCTACGTAAAGGTGTGCCTAATTGTTTGATGCTCCATGAGGGAGTGTAGATTTGGCCAGCAGGAGTCCCGAGTCCTTCTGAGCGAGGCGGAAGCAGCTCTCCACTGGCCGCATTCTCACAAAGGAACTTACTAGGCTTCTGAAGGAGATGCTTGGCACTGCCTGAAAACCCCTGAGAGACCATAGAAACACTTCCTGGGGATGTCCCCTGGGTTTCCTGCTTGCTTCAGCATTCATCTGACTGGAGCAAGAAAAATCGCCCTGCTAAACTCAGGCACGGCCGAATCAAATACACCGGAGTCCTCCTGCCAGTCAGAGCGATGCTGTACGCAGACGGATACACGACGTGACGTTGAGACCAAACTGTCACGCATCTGCCTTTAGCCGGCTTCCCCTCACCTGTCTCCACTCTGTCACACCATCACACCACCGTCGCCTCAACAAAGACAGCATATTCTGTGTGTTCAACCCTGTCACAACCTGAACATGTGGCCACGAGACGAGAAGTTTCACTCAAGTGCGTCTGTGTGTATGTGTTGTGTGTGTGTGTGTGGCTTTGTGACCCTTAGTAATATATTTTCTTTTTGTGGATAGGCCGGGAATTCCCTATGGTGCCTTCTGCTTCCGTAGAAGGAAAAGTGTTGGGCAGCATTTTCTAAATTGAAGTCAATATCAATCGGCCATTTATCTACAAGCACCCGGGCAGCTAAAGGCAGCTCTCTCTCTTTCTCCATCTCTCACACACGCACACACACACGCGCAGGCACACACCCACATGCACACACACACCCACACACAGGGTGTTTCTTGTTGTGTACGAGGAAAGGAATTGTAAAAAAGCCAACAATCCCAGCTTAACCACTGAAATTAAGAGTCATTTCGTTGAACCTCATTCATGCAAGCTGGGCCTGTTCTATAATGCTGTTCTTATGTTTGTGTTTGGAACGGATTAAAGGATTAGACAGGAAATTGAGCACTCGGCTCGGAGAACCAGAAGACTGCTCACCAGCACACACACTCTCAAAGACCTGCAAGTGCCACGCGAGACGTACACACACACACACACATCACACATCCACCTTCCATCTTGACTGTGGAGCATGTGAGGAGCAATGAACTCAGTGTGTTATATTCAGACGGGTTCCTACATGGCCATAGGATACAGTGAGACTGCAGATGGCCCAAGGCTAGGACAAATTGTGTCCGCGAAAGCATTGAAATCTGGACTTTCGGACACACATCCAGAAAAGCACTTACACACACTCACAATGAGCAAACACTGCCACAACATACTTTAGGTACACCACGACCACAATGCATAGTACTGTCAAGCTTCCATTCATGGCTTTGTGGTTAGTACAATGGCTAGTCATCAAGTTGACAACACACATAAATCTATATCTGCAGGCCTCACCCCTCTCTCTATCTCTCCCTCCCGCCTGTTCTCCTTCCCTCTCTCAGTAGGTGGTGCTGGAATGTGTGGGTTGCCATGTGCTTCTGTGCCCAGTCCAAGACTGGCATTGTGCCCGCTCCGTGTCCCGCTAGTAAGCTGGACAGGAGCACATACCCACACTGTTACTGAGTTGAATGCGTGGAAAGCATGTGTGAATGTGTGTTGCGTGCATGCGTGTTTACATGTGCATGTCCGTGCATGTCCGTTTTCACCCTTAAGAATGACAGTATCGAACATGTCTAATGTCATAAACGTGTCACTTTAGTATGTATTCGAATTCAGTCGTGCACTGCTGAGTTTAAAGTACATATGTACTTTAACGTGTATCTCTTCCAGGTTACTAAATCTCGATGTTATGGTGTTTAATTCCTTCAGTCCTTCGTGTGAGTGAAGCGCCATATTGCGGTAGTTAGCTGAATCCCAAGTCTCCTGCACTGTATGTTAAGAGCTGCAGGCGCCAGAGTCGGACTCTGTTGCCCTCCTACCAAGGCTGCCACCAAAAACTGCAATCTGGGCCTCTGATGTATGCATGCATAATTTACAACGCACACCTCATCATGGCTTACTACTGTGTGCCTGTGTGTGTGTGTGTGCTTGTGTGTGTGTGTGTGCTTGTGTGTGTGTGTGTGTGTGTGTGTGTGTGTGTGTGTGTGTGTGTGTGTGTGTGTGTGTGTGTGTGCTTTCCCAGAAGGGCAGGACAAACTTCATTATTCCTCTTCCACTTTTCCTTTCCTCCTCTCACTAACGACCTCTCTTTCCAAATGCACAAGCTGAAGAAGCTTCCAGGACTTTTTCAATGTGAGGAAACATCTTATTAGGTTACTGCATATGACAAATGACCATAGATCTTCACTGCTCTTATGTTACTGTTGAGTTTTGCAACATTTTGTTGTGTAATGTTCTCTGTGTACAATAGGACCCCATGAATAGAATTATGCATGTTGCGTATTGATCAGACCTGGGATCCTAACCCTGGTCCTTCAAAAGGAGATTACGCGCTTGGGAGGCGGTGTAATTTCATATCCATTGATTGAGTCAAGAGGCAATCTGAAAATGAGGGATTGTAGTTATTGCTATTGATTTCAATAACTAGGCTGTTACAGTCCATTCAATGCAGGTTCAGTCGATAGAAAAAAAGGGAACAGTTCCTTCTCATGAGTTAGAAATCCTGACTTAATGCTATGTAATGCTCCAGAAATGAAGGTCTGGCATTTTACAGGGCTGAGGAGTAGAGTTCATTGTATGTTAGCAAACAGTAAAGTCCTTTTGAGGCCTAGTCAGAGTCTTAGGGCCGAGCTACGGTGTATCATTTTGCCATTAAGAGGACATTTTTATAGACTTTGATAATGAGTTGTGAGATCCACAAACTCTTCTCCCAACCAGTAACTGACAATGAGTTTGTCCGTGTAGAGCCAGACCCTTAGTTTATATTGATCTCTATCTAATTAGTTATCGGTGTGTGTTTCTCCTGGGACAGGATTTCCACTAGCTATTGAACGCTTGAGACCAGCATTGGTGTCTAGTTGTCCAGGACTATAGTTGATGAGCATGGAGAACAAAGTCACCAGCGGCTATGTTGCCACTAGCTCTGCTTTTAGGCTAACAACACGAGCAGTAGCAGTGTTAGCTGCAATGCTATAAGTCTCCTGTGAATGCTACCACTGTAGCTGCTGGTGCTGTTGATGCATTGGGACTATCAGCATGGGCTGATGGTAATGGTGACACTTATGGAAATAATCGTCATTACAGTGTTCTAGAAGTTGACCTAACTGTGTCAGGGAGTTGTCCATGGAAGTCCTGTTTGACAACATGAACTAGATTGTGTTTGGATTGAAGAGAGCAGAAATCTATACTAACAAGAGCTAGCATAGTTATTCCTGCTCTAAGTGCGAATGAACGCAGGGATAATTTGATGGGAGACTATTCTCTCCCCATCATATTTAAAACTCCATTACACTAACATCCACATTCAATACCCAGAAGGTTCTTTGCAATGTGAGACCCACGTAAGTCATTCACTCACGCACACACACACACACACACACACACACACACACACAGACACAGACACAGAGCTGTTCACTTGTGAAGTGTACAAGTGTACAGTATGAAAAAGTTGTTTTTACTGCCACATTCCCAAGAGCAGTACAAACTTACATCTCAGTGTAATGGCCCTAGCCTATCTGTGTGTTAACAAAGATGTACATACATGAGAATAAGAAACTACAGTTCCCACCGTTTTTCCTAAGGGGCCCAGGAAGCCCAGCTCTAAAATCTAGCTCCATTCCTTATTCGATGCAGAGAGCCACCGGAAAACAACAGCTGCTTCTAATTGGAAACACACACACCCACAAACACACCACGAGCGCAGTCACACACACCTGTCATTGAGGACCGTTAGCCCCTGCTGGGTTTTTGTGTGGCTTTTAGACTGAGCCTCAGAGCTCCTTGAGAGAGCTGTTAGGATTGGCACTCCCTCCGCCTCTCACGGCTGGTCTCCTGCAGGGTTAGCACCAACACACAAGCACGCAGCGCACACAAACACACTGAAGCACATTGTACGTAAAGAGCAGGTTTACTGCATGTGGGCATGGAATTGTAGCTTTCAGAAGTGAGAAATGTGTGCGCCCCCGTCGGCCGCTGATTGTCTCCGTCCCCATGATGTCTCTGAATCTTTCTTTTTTTTTTCTCATGCCAGTAAGTTAGTAGAGTATGGCATATAGTAGTATACAGTGCAGCCGGAAAGTATTCGCAGCGCTTCACGTTTTTTCACATTGTTACGGTATTATGGGGTATTGTGTGTCGAATTTTGAGGGGAAAAAATTAATTTAATTCATTCTGTAATAAGGCTGTAACATGACAACATGTTGAAAAAGTGAAGCTCTGTGAATACTTTCCGGATGCACTGTATGATGAAATACATCAATCTATAACTGGTATGATAAGAATCCTCATATGGGAATGTGTTCGACTCATTCTGTCTGCTGTTTGCAGGTGTGGGTGGAAATCATTATGTTACAGCGAGATGGGTTTATGATTGTGTTGTATACATACGCACATATATGGGACACAACTCCACGTCCTTTACGACATGTGAAATCAAAGACATGAGTGCAAAACGCACGTAGATATGCACCACAGACACGGAACACACACATACACAGACTCTCTCTCTCTCACACACACACAGCGCTGTGGAATGAGTGTTTTGCTTGATTATAGCCATGCTGCTTTTACTGCATCTATACTGCATCTATATTTATTCTTGCTGGTGGGTCTGTGCGCAGGGCTGAGGTGTAGGAGGAGAGACAGGAGGCTTGCTTTAGCCACAGCACTCTAGGCAAGCTACATTCAGTTGCCGAGAGAATGATTAGAAATGGTTTTTATTGACATTGTAAATGTGTTTTACTGAGGCAATATGCTGTCAGGGGAATAAAAGACTGTTTAAAGGCTCTGTGTGTTTGTGTGTGTGCGTGTGTATGTGTGTGTGTGTGTGTGTGTGTGTGTGTGTGTGTGTGTGTGTGTGTGTGTGTGTGTTCGTGTGAGGTCTACTGTGTTCATTTTGCCTGAAATCCTCTAATTGCCCCCCTGGTGGATTGCATGGAGAATGAAAGACTAGCTACAGTATGGGTCTACGACGGAGAAAAGCCTAATTTATCCCACTTGATCTTCAACTACTTTCTCTCTCTTTCTTCCCTCCTCTCTATTCGTTCATCTGTGTTCCCTTCTTTCTCCCCCCTCTATTTACCGTTGTGGCACTTAAGAGTGTTTAGGAGCAGGGTGACTTAGTCTGGCCTGTTACCTAACATCCCAGCTAATGAGCCTGTTACCCATTTTGAGCTTCTCTCAGTCAGAGAGACAAGAACGAGAGCAGATCTCTGAGGAACCTGCCAGGTAAGGAGGGAGAGGTTGTGTCTAGGCATGCCTTAGTGCAAAGCACAAGTGGATGCATGTGTTGGATGAAGTGCTGCCGCACCAAACTAATTGGCCCGTCAGACAATCCTCTCATCGAATACAAATTGCACCCAACATCACCATGGTGATGGCTCACTCCGCTTGATTAATGAACATGTTTATACAATTCCATGTAATCTCTTCCCAAGTACTAGTTCCCACACAGATGGACGCAGACTCACGCACACACACACACAAACACGATCACACTGTTCTGATCTCTCTCTCTCTATGTATCCTAGGTTTATTCTGGGTTTGTGCAGCACTGAGACATTTCCAGCCAGGTTGCCAAACTGTGCGTATGCCAAAAGAAGCATTAGGTGAACCCAGTCTCAACCCAGTCAGTCCAAATGGATATTAATAAACCCCACTCCGTCTACTGTCTCTCTCTCTCTCTCTCTCTCTCTCTCTCTCTCTCTCTCTCTCTCTCTCTCTCTCTCTCTCTCTCTCTCTCTCTCTCTCTCTCTCTCCCTCTCTTCGTCCCTCTCTCTCTCTCTTTTTCTCTCTCACTCTCTCTCCCTCTCTATTTCTTTCCATCTCTTTCACTCTTCCTCTCTCTCTCTCTCTCTCTCTCTCTCTCTCTCTCTCTCTCTCTCTCTCTCTCTCTCTCTCTCTCTCTCTCTCTCTCTCTCTCTCTCTCTCTGTCTCTCTTGTTCTCTCTCACTCTCTCTCACTCTCTATTTCTTTCCATCTCTTTCACTCTTCCTCTCTCTCTCTCTCTCTCTCTCTCTCTCTCTCTCTCTCTCTCTCTCTCTCTCTCTCTCTCTCTCTCTCTCTCTCTCTCTCGCTCTCTCGCTCTCTCTCCCTTCCTCCCTCTCCCTTTCTTCGTCTCTCTCTCTCTCTCTCTCACCATCTCCCCCTCTTCTCTATCCACCCCTGCTCTCCCTTGTCACTTACTGCCACACAAACACACACAAACAGACACGCAGGACACAGGTTTGTTGCAGTGTCAGGCTTTCCAAGGAGTCTGATAGTGATATAGGAGACTCTGTGGGTTTGGCAAAGCCCTCATTAGAACCCAGTTTACTGGAGGTGTGAGTAACCCCTCTATCAGCTCAGTGGAAACTGCTTACCTCTGCAGCCCGAACACGCACAGACACACACATCCCTGTTCGGCGGGGGAACACACGCTCAGACACACACACACACACACACCCTAGACCGAGTCCTTCAAAAAGGGCCTGTGTGATGCCCTCTGCTACAGTAAGCCTGCGCTGCAGCGTGACATTTGGGGGAACTTTGTGAGGAGGAAGTGGTTTCCCCTAATGAATGTCATTCAGGCTGGTATGGCCTTTAACAGCAGCTTCCGTCCCCCTGAATGGGCTGCATTATGCTGGGAACCCTAGCAATCATCTTGATGCACGGGCACCACGCTGGGTGAAGACCATGGGGAACTTCCACCAGCTACACATAGCAAGATCGTCAGCCAATTCGGTCCCACCGCTTTCAACCGCTATATTAGACTTCTGCCTCCGATATGGAGATTCGATTTGCCTTTCTTCATTTCGTTTTTCTCGCCTTGGTTACTTCAGTCCGTGCCCAAAGACAGATGGCACTGCCGTCAAGGGAGACGTTCCTCATCTCATTGGTGAGTTGATGAGACGTGTTGAGGCAGTTTACAGCACCTCCAGGGAAATGATGTGCTTAGTTTCCCAACACTGGTCTGCTGTTCTCAGACGGGACTGTCAAACACCGGAGCAATTAACACAATCAACACTCAGGTCCACGCACTCAGGTCCACGCACTCGAGTCCAGCTGCTAGTCTCCTGCAGGCAGATGTCCGTTACTGTACCCTCACAAAGAAAATAAAAAACGGTAAAGGTATGCCTTTCACAATACAGGACACACTGAGTCTGGATCATGCTATTCAATTCCCTTTATTGATCCTGAGGGAAATGTTTTAATAGTGGAGGTACTAGTTAAATCACCACCGAGCTCCAACCGATCGCAGGGCCGGTACGCGAGGAAGAGAAACCAGCTCTCACTGTAAAGAGCTCCGTTGGATGTGTGTTCCAAACCCGAGGAACGTCCATTTGAAATACAAGACGACGTCGCTGAATAGGTTGAACGTGGCTCGCGCCACCGAATCCCTTCAAAGATGTTTTTCCGATCAACTCGCCGTGTGCGCTGCACGGGCACGTACTGTACCTTTAAACAGTGGCGGACGAAGTTCTGCGGGGGGCGTTGACCCGTAGCTCCAAATACGCTCATGGGCTGGTGTCCTTCTATCCACCTGTGGACCGGGGCCCAATAGGAGGCCCCAGATGTCCCCACGCATCGTCACACAGTGTCCCCACCGCGGCCCGGATCTGCTCACCTCGGTCACATGACATATCGCACACGCACACACCACGCACATGTATCGAGACTGCTGAAATATGCATGGGCTGATGTAATATTTAACAAGGGGAGGGGAGAACACGGAGAGATGTGGGTTTCAGCCTAGTTCTCGTACTCGGTCCTGATTACTGCTGATGGCTCGAGATGAGAAGAGGCAGGTAGCGTCGACGACGCGTTCCCCAGGCGATGTATATCAGGGGCACGGGGACAGCCGCGAGATGCTCTTATGAGCAAGCACGCATCTGCCTTATCCTCGGTACAAGCTGTACTGCGCATCAGGAAGGGGACGCTCTCGGGCACGTCTGATTGCGCGGAGAGTGGGCGGCCGGCGTGAGCCGAGACGCGAAGCGCAAGTCCTGCGGTCGAGTGTGTGGGCGCGCAGACCGCACGGCCCCACGCGCGCACCGAGACACACTCGCACGCACCCGCACGGACACGTACACTCGAAGGGGCCGTTCGTTTGGCTAACAGACCTCATTACACGGGTGGGCGGGCCATCGACCCTACGGGGGGAAAGGAATTAAAAGAAGACGCTCTCCACTTCTCTTTTCTTCTCTTCTTTTCTCTCCTTTCCTTTCTCCTCCCTCTCTCTCGCTCTGTGAGTGGCACATGTTGTCCTGTGGTTATGTGTCTGTTCTCTGGAGCATGTGAACCAATTTGAACCCAGCTTTAAACACACCACTGATTTCGGCACAAAACAGAATCTCCCAGCAGGTCTTTAAAATAAGGTACCATTTATACAATCTCTATATTTCTTCTAAAGTCACCGTTATAAATGGTAATCGAAGCATTTTTCATAAATTGTGAATGGTTTAACAACGTTTATAATGAAAATACGTTTATAAAAGACCAAAGACCAAAATAATTGGTTAGTGTGTGTCAAATAGAGGGTCAATTTTGAACTAAGTAGTAACCAAGCGTTGCATGATGCATTTATAAATGCTTTCAAGATGAGCTTCTTTCATCACGCTGCATCAATTTGTAGTAGTTGCACAATAGTACACAGTAAATCTCCGGAAAGTACCTCACGTTATGCAACAATCACCCTCCATAAAGTCACTCTTCACACATTGCAGACATGTTGAATATATGTGCATTTTGCAGTTTAGCAATACCTACAATACAGATGCTGTTGTCGTTCTTCAGTGCTGTCTAGGACTGAAGGCCTGTTATGCAACCTGTGGCTGAAGTTAAAGACACTTGCTTTATATCACCACAACAACTCTAATTACCATGACAACCACCAACAGCGTCCCTGCCACTGCTGGGCACTAGTCGCCATGGTCACACAATAACAGTCAAGTGTCCCTGACATTATATTAAGAATATTCAAATACACACACACACACACAGAACCACATCAGGTTTAGAAGTTCTTCAAGTCTTCAAATAGACTTTCATGAAACTAAGAGGTACAAGAAGTGGGGACCAAACCATTGTCAGAGTGATGAGAGGTGTGTATTTGTGTTTGTGTGTGTGTGTTGTGTGTATGTGTGAATGTGTGTGTGTGTGTGTGTGCGTGTGTGTGTGAGTGTAGCCACCTGCCAAATGAGTCAACAGCCCCTCCGATTGGTTTCACGACCTTCTTCCTCCATCCTGTCGTCCTTGTTTCCCTCCATCCTTCCAGACTTCCTTTCCTAGTCAGATATCTCCGGAAGTGTGAGGTCACTTGTTTGCCCCCCCCCATCTCCTTTCATCTTTTTTCCCTCTTCTTCTCCATCGCTTCATCCATCTGTAATAGCCCTCCCCCACCCCCCCTCCCTCCCACTAAAGATGTCAGACTGAGGTCTCTCACTGATCAGATGAGACAGCGTGTCAATTCCAATACAGGCCCTGGGCAGTGGGAGGAGAGGACTGTGTGTGTGTGTGTGCGTGTGTGTGTGTGTGTATAACTGTGTGTGTGTGTGTGAGTGTGTGTGTGTGTATAACTGTGTGTGTGTGTGCGTGTGAGTGTGTATAACTGTGTGTGTGTGTGTGTGTGTGCATGTGTGTGTGTGTGTGTGTGTATGACTGTGTGTGTGTGTGCGTGTGCGTGTGAGTGTGTGTGCATGTGTGTGTGTATTACTGTGTGTGTGTGTGTGTGTGTGTGTGAGAGAGAGAGAGAGAAATAGAGAGAGAGGGGAGAGAGAGCGAGAACAAGCCTCTACCTCTAAATTCAAGGCACGTAAAAGACAGAACAGAAGATATAATGAAGGGATGAAAAAAATAGAAAGAAGTGAACAAAGAGGGAAAATAATAGTGCTGTATGGTGTGGAGGCCGTCTGAGAGGGGAGGACCGGGGATGGGATGTATATGTGGTGAAAAAAGAGTGGGATGAACATCTCTGTGTTCTTGACCATGGGCCTACAGCTGTGAATGACTGAGCACGTGGCTGGAGAGACCACAGACCACCAGCACAGACTTTGGTCCAAACACTTGTTCCATCAAGGAACACTAACTCTGGAAACGATGTGTTTTATGTTATTATGTGACATCATGTACATGATGTCAATGTATATTCTGTAAAGTCTATTGTGTGCACATTATGTTTTATGGTTGTAGTTGGAACTGTGCTGTAACGCTTTGAGTGCGAGAAATAAATACGTACTATAATTGTTATAACTCTGTCCCTGTGGAACGACGCCGTTCTCAACTGTCCTCGCCTCCCCCCCCCCCCTGCTCTCTCCCGCTCTTCTCTCCTACTCGCCTCCCTCCCTCTGCACTCCTCTCTCCCTCTCTCCCCCTTTCCCTGCCGTGCGCCTC
>NW_026911673.1:0-66678 GCF_963692335.1 Osmerus eperlanus
TCTCCCTCTCTCTCTCTCTCTCTCTCTCTCTCTCTCTCCTGTCTGTATCTGTCTTCTGTTTGGCCTCAATCTTGTGTCAGTCTCTTTTCTCTCGCTGTTATCTATTATCACTATTCTTTTCTCTGTCTCTCTTTGTTTCTATCTCTCTCTCTGTTTCTCTCTCTATCTCTGTCTCTCTCGCTGTTTCTCTCTCTCTCTGTGGTTCTCTGTCTCTCTGTCGCTCTCCCTGTTTTTCTTTCTCTCTCTGTCTGTGTCTCTCTCTCTGTCTGTGTCTCTCTCTCTGTTTCTCTCTGTTCTACGCTGACAGACACAGATCTAGCTAACTCTCCAGTCTGACAGGAAGTGGAAGGCCCTTCAGGCAGGAAGAAGAACCATGTCTGATTCATCACAACTTTCTATTTCAGTCTCAATCCAAAACACTGTCACACACACACACACTCCGGTGAGCTCAGGGAACCTGAGGATATGGGTTGTGTTGATGAGTTGATTCGGAATGCAAATCAGGGTCCTCGGGTCCTACGATTGCAGGACTATCTGATGTGGGTTTTTAAACAGGCTGCACGCAGGGCAGCTAAATTACACAAAGGCTAATTCCCTGCTAATCCTCTCTTCCTCACAGCATATGCCCCCAGCCCTCCCTGACTTTGGTGTGTGTGTGTGTTTTTCAGTAGTGAGGTCAGGCGTAATGAGTGAGGTTAATACAGCCCTGCTAGAGAGGGAGAGCAACACACACACACACACATGTACACGTACACACACACGTCTGCTATCAGTAATCCTGCTGTATAATCACCTTGCAACTGCAAGCTGGATCCTGTGAGACCGCAGGCTGCAGATACCAGATAACACACACACACACACGTACACCAGGGTGCATACATAATCTGATTTGAGAGATTGGGTGTAGGTTGCCAGGTTTGCGTGTTGCCAGGTTTGCGTGTGACAGAGGAGCCAGGGGTGTTTATCTGTCCTTCTCTCCGTCTGTCTTTTCTGCAAGTCCTCTCTCTCCCTCTCTCCTTTCTCTCTCTCTCCCTCTCTCCTTTCTCTCTGTTTATCCTCTCTCTCTCCTTCTATCTCGGGGAGGAAGGAGTCCCTCCTTCTCTAAATCCATCCACCTTTTCCGCCTCTCTCTCTGCCAGATCTTTCATCCTTCGCTTTGCTCTGTCTGTGTGTCTGTCTGTCTGTGTGTCTGTCAGCGAGGTGAACCGTGTCATTCCTCTCCCTACCTCTCTCTTTAAAGGCAGTTCTAGATCAAAGCAGAGGTAGGGAGAGAGAGCGGGGGGACAGAAAGAGAGAGGCAGGATGGAGAGAGAGAGATATAAAGAGAGGGAGAGAGAACCTGTGTGCTGTGGCCATATTCTCCTCTGCTCTGGGCTACTCTGCCTGCGACTGATAAGACTGCGACACACACACACAGGAAAAAATATGGTGGTGTGTGTGTAGGGTGGGAGAGACTGTCTCTTTGTATGTGACTATGGACTAGGCCAGGGTGTTACAGGATGGCTGTCCATATATTAACTCTTTTTTTTTTCTCTCTTTCTCTCCCTAATTCTCCCTCTTCCTCTCTCTCTCTGTCTCTCTGTCTCTCTCTCTCTCTCTCTCTCTCTCTCTCTCTCTCCTACAGACCAAATCACCATGAGTTGGGGGGCCGAGATCTCCACCCTCACCTGGGCGCCCCCCCTCCCCTGATCTCCCCCAAACCTCCCCAGCTCCCCCCGCCCCCTCCCACCACCCTGTGGAACCCAGCCGCCCTCATCGACACAGCCTCGGACTCCCGCCGAGGGCACGACCCCCCTGGGATGGGCCTGTACGACCTGAGCCGCCCCCCCCCAGGCCCCCTCAAGCTGGAGGAGGGCGGGCGGAGGGCCAGGGGGGAGAGGGACGGGGCCCCAGGGGAGAAGTACCCCCCTGTCAGGGGTCCCCCTGGCCTGCAGGAACCCAGCACCTTCCTGGCTGAGCTGGAGAAGTCCACCCATTCCTTCTTCAGCCAGCAGAGGGCGTCTCTGTCCCTGCCCAGCCAGTACGGAGAGCTGGGTGGGGGCCAGAGGAGCAGTGGGGCAGTGAAGGGGCTCCAGGGGCCAGGCAGACACAGCCAGGGGCCAGGCCCGGGGATGGGGCCGGTGGCCAGCCAGGGGCCAGAACCCACGCTCATCTATGATGACTTCCTCCAGCAGCATCGCAGGCCCGTCAGCAAGCTGGACCTGGAGGAGAGGAGGAGGAGGGAGGCTCGGGAGAAAGGTAACTCATCCCTGTACCACGCGTCCTGTAGGGGTGTGTGTGTGTGTGGGGGGGGGATGCAAGAGTGTTCTTTGATTGAGGTCCTAGCTGTAGTGGTGCCATGGCTGACTTTCCTGTGTGTGTGCCTCTGCCTGCCTGCGTGTATGTGTGTGTGTGTGTGTGTGTGTACAGGGTACTACTATGAGCTGGACGACTCATACGATGAGAGTGACGAGGAGGAGGTGAGAGCTCACCTTAGGAGAGTTGCGGAGCAACCGCCCCTGAAACTGGACGACTCCTCGGAGGTAGGAACACACACACACACACACTTAGACAAATAAAGTGTAGACACACACACACACTTAGACACACACGTGTAGACACACACATACACATATTCACAATAAAACACCCACGAAAAAACACACGCTCTCCACGGCATGCTCACCAAACCCCCCTCTTCCTCTGCCTCCTGGGTGTCTGCAGAAGGTGGACTTCCTGGGTGTGTTTGGCCTGACTACGGTGGCCCGGAAGGACCAGCTGCTGCAGCAGAAGAGGAGGAAGAGGAGACGCATGCTGAGAGAGAGAAGCCCCTCCCCCTCGGCCGTGCAGGCCAAGCGCTCGGCCCAGGCTCCGCCCCCTCTCAGCACGCGCTTCACTCCCGAGGAGATGAACCGCGCCCCCGAACTGGAGGACAAGAAACGCTTCCTGAACATGTTCAGCCTCTCTCACGTCACCCTGCAGCAGAGGAGAGGTAACACACTACACCCTACACACTACACTCTACATACTACACACTACACACTTCGTACTAGTGTGTGTGCAGCAGAGGGAATCTGTCAGAGCTTGTTAGAAAGTGAGACTGCCTGACTCTTGACCCTCCCCGGCATGTTCTGACCCCTGACCAGCTGACAGCTGGTCAGGGGTCCAGACCTTCTCTCCACTCTGCATGGCCCACACACACACACACACACAGGTGGATCATGAATTATACATGACCCCGATGAGTAGACGGCAGCTGGACATTCAGAGAATCTGAACACACGCACATTCTCTCTCACACACACTCTCTCAAACACACACACACACTCACAGACTTTCTCTCACACACATACACTCACTCTCTTTTACACACACACTATCTCTCTCTCTCTCACACACACACACACACACACACACTCCTCTGGTAGGGCTCAGAGTGGCAGCAGCAGGCTTTCTATGATCCCTCTCTAATCCTCCAGATGTACCGCGTGCTGCCTGCAGATGGCAGCGTGCAGCTTACCTCACTGACAGGAGGAGCTACAACACACACACACACACTCACTTATGCACACACACACACACTCACTTATGCACACACACTCACACACTCTCTCTGTTCGAGGAGACAGTGCAGTGTTGATGAAGTTGAGGATTAGACACAGCTATGTGGGAGTGATGTTAATGGGCTCTCTTTTCTCTCCCTCCCTCTCTCTCCCTCCCTCTCTTTCTTCCTCTCCTCTCTCTCTCGCTCTCCCCGTCCTTCTCTCTCTCCCTCTCTCTTTTTTCCTCTCTCTCCCTCTCGCTCTCCCCGTCCCTCTCTCTCTCTCTCAGATAATGAGAGAGTGGTGGAGCTGCTCCAGGCTATTAAACAGAAGAGCGTAACCTTGGACACCATCAGACACGCCCCCCACCCCCTGTGTAAGAGCCCTCCAGCACAGAACTCTGGTACGAAAGAGTGCACACACACACACACAGAGACACACACACACACACACACAGAGACACACACAGACACACACACACACACACACAGAGACACAGACACACACACACACACACAGAGACACAGAGACACAGACAGACAGAGACAGATACACACAGACAGAAAAACACACCCACACACACAGACACACACACAGACAAAGACAGACAGAGACAGATACACACAGAGAGACAAACACACACACACACACACACACAGACAGACACACACATAGATGCACACACACAGAGACACTCACACACACACACATTTCCCTGTCCCCTCACTGCTGTCACCAGTGTAGCAGATGTGTGGGTGAGAGCGTGTTGATGTCTGGATGAGAACTGAACACAGTTAGGAGATACATTATAGATACCAGGATGACCCAATCATCACTGGCCATCACGCATGCTGCCAGCTTGCTCTCATCTCATTGACTCTAACCTGTGTCCATCACCACAGATCCCGCCCCGGCCCATTCCTCCAGCGAATCAGACGACCCGCTCAGTGCCAGGCCTCCCAGCCCCTCCCACCCCCGCACCGCCTCTCCCGGTGGCCCCCTGGGCCACCCCAAGCCCCCCGCCGACCCACCAAGACCAAAGGACCCCCCGGGGCCCCCCCTCCAGGACAAAACCCGGCCTCCCTCCGACGGCCCCCACCCCAAGAGGAGCGCCAGCCTGCTCAACAGCCTGCGGCCCCCCCTGCAGCCCCCCCTGCAGCCCAAGGACGGCCCCCCCGCCCTGAACGGCCGGGCCAAGCCCTGGGACAGCTTCACGCCCGAGGAGTTCGCCCAGCAGTTTCATGAGTCGGTGCTGCAGTCTACCCAGAAGGCCTTGCAGAAGCACAAAGGTACAGGAGCCTTCTGCTGATTCAACACAGAGAGAGTTTGTTAGTGTTTGGTACAGGTCCACTGTTGTCGCTAGGTGTGAAGGGTTAAATGAAGTGTTGTATTACGATGTTGTCGAGGTCGTCTTTGTTGTGGTGTGAGTCTCAGAACGGACATCCTAGCGATAAATCACCTGTAGGGGTTAGTGAGAGATTATCAAGGGCTTACGTTTGATTTGTGTGAAGATGATACCCGACACAATCCATAACTCTCCGTTCACCTATCCGGTCTCCACCTCCATCCATCCCTCCCTCCCTCTCTCTCTCTCTCTCTCTCTCTCTCTCTCTCTCTCTCTCTCTCTCTCTCTCTCTCTCTCTCTCTCTCTCTCTCTCTCTCCCTCCCTCTCCCCCTCCCTCCCTCCCGGCTGCTGACATCCCTCTCTCTTCCTCTCCTACTCTGTCTCTTTCTCCCCTCCCCCCCCCCCCCAGGTGGCTCCACGGTGACCTCAGAGCCCTCCCACCTGCAGGATTCCTCGTCCGTGCACTACAACATTCCAGAGCTGCAGAGCGGCCGGCCGCACGTGCACTCCCACGTGCACGCTCACGTGCACTCTCACGCGCAGGCGCACACCCACGCTCACCACCCCCATGCCCATCCCACGGCAACACCCATCCCCACGGCAACGCCAACGGACAGCACTTTCCCCTGCCGCTCCACCGGGACGGCCCCGGCAACAGGAGGAGCTGTCTGCACCTGACGACTCGGAAGAGGAGGAGGAGGAGGAGGAGGAGGAGGAGGCATCAGCTCCCAGATGGCAGGGGATCGAAGCCATATTCGAAGCTTATCAGGAATACATAGAAGGTAAGCAGAGAGAGAGAGAGAGAGAGAGAGAGAGAGAGAGAGAGAGAGAGAGAGAGACAGAGAGAGACAGAGAGAGACAGAGAGAGACAGAGAGAGACAGAGAGAGACAGAGAGAGAGAGAGACAGAGAGAGACCCTTCACATATACCCTTCACAGTCTAATTAACAAACATGTACACCAAACAAAAAATGGTAAAATATTTGCTTGTTTTATTGACTTCAAAAAAGCTTTTGACTCTATTTGGCATGAAGGGCTCTACTATAGACTTCTACAGTGTGGTATAGGGGGCAAAACATATGACTTGGTTAAATCAATGTATTTGGAAAATAAATGTGCTGTCAAAATTGGGGATAAACAAACAGATTTCTTCACTCAAAGAAGGGGTGTTCGTCAGGGCTGTAATTTAAGTCCAACTTTATTTAATATATATATAAATGAACTTGCTGTTAAGCTAGATCAATGTACTGCTCCTGGCCTCTCCCTCATGGACAAAGAGGTGAAGTCTCTGTTTTATGCTGACGACCTTGTCTTACTGTCTCCCACCAAACAAGGACTACAACAACAGCTGGACATTGTTGAACAATACTGTCAAAACTGGGCCCTTGCAATAAATATGAAGAAAACTAATATCATGATATTTCAAAAACGCCCCAGATGCCAGGAAGAGAAATACCAGTTTATTATAAATAATCATTTAATTGAACATACTATGAGTTATAACTATCTTGGTTTAACCATAACAGCACCAGGGAGTGTCAACATGGCAGTGAATGCACTAAAAGAAAAAGCTTGAAGAGCCCTAAATGCAATTAGAAGAAAATTTTATAATTTGCAAATTCCAATTAAAATCTGGCTTAAAATATTTGATAGTGTGATCCAGCCCATTGCGCTGTATGGTAGTGAAGTATGGGGTCCACTCAGTCATCATAGCTATACCCGCTGGGACAAACACCCAACAGAATCTCTACATGCAGAATTCTGCAGATACATCTTACATGTTCACAGAAAGACGCCAACAAATGCATGTAGAGCAGAATTAGGCAGATACCCAATGATAATTAATATCCAAAAGAGAGCACTAAACTTTTTCAATCACCTTAAATCCAGCCCTCTAGACACCCTCCACTCCAAAGCCCTCCAAACCCAAGAGCTGAACCCAGATAAGAGTCCCCTATGTCAGTTGGTGCTGAGACTCACTGCCCCCACCCAGACACACCCTGACCAGTCTCACACCAACACTGCTTTCCAAACACCAATCAGAGTCAACCAAATTATAACACAATGTAAAGAAACCTACCTGGAACATTGGAAAGAAGAAACTAAAAGCCAAAGTCGATTAGAATGTTATCTAGCCTTAGAAAGAGATTATAAACTGGCAGAATATCTCTATACTGTCAGAGATAGAAAGCAGAGAAAGATCCTAACCAAGTCCAGGCTCAGTGACCACCAATTGGCAATTGAAACAGGACGACACAACAAATCATGGCAACCAAAAGAAAACAGAATATGTGGTCACTGTTCGACAGGTGAGGTTGAGACGGAGATGCACTTCCTCCTACAATGTGAAACATTCAGTGATATAAGAAATGATTACTGTAACAAACTCCACTTTGTAATGTCAGATTTCAAAGGTCTTAGTGACCTCTCAAAGGTAAAAATCCTCCTAGGAGAAGGAGACAGGGCATACCTTGCTGCCCAGTATGTATCAGTATGCCACAACCTGAGAGACAGTGAGTGACCTAGACACACAAGGCACACACACAAAGCACACACACAAAATATACTGTGTGTGTGACTGACATGTGTATGTCTGTATGTATATATATATTACGTAATCAATCCTTTAATCTTTCAACTGAATTTGCCATGTTTGGTTGTTATAGTAATAGTTGTAATAGTATACCGATGTCCATAGTAATGATATGAATACTGTTTCTGTGGCTCCACCGTTGCTTTGGCAATATGAACATTTGTTCCTTAATGCTAATAAAGCCAATTGAATTGAATTGAATTGAGAGAGAGAGAGAGAGAGAGAGAGAGAGAGAGAGAGAGAGAGACAGAGACAGAGAGAGACAGAGAGACAGAGAGACAGAGAGACAGAGAGACACAGAGAGAGACAGAGAGAGAGAGAGAGAGAGAGAGAGAGAGAGAGAGAGAGAGAGAGAGAGAGAGAGAGAGAGAGAGAGAGAGAGAGAGAGAGAGAGAGAGGGTTTGTTATTTCTGGCCTTGTTTATAATGGTGTGTTGGAATCTACCCAGTAGGAAAGTCTCCTTCCAGAATGAGCGTTACAGCATGTTGTGACCACCAGGGGGAGCTGTTTAGTAGGCTGTCTGTTCTGTAGTCCAGAGGAAAGGCTCAGAGCAAATATGTTGTTAAGACCGGGTGTTTATTGTTCTGTCTTGAGTAGTCAACATGAGTGTGTTTACACATACTGTGTTTACATCACACACACTCTCCTCACCTCTCTCATCTCCTCCCTCCCTCCCTCCTCTCCAGATCAAGGTGTGGAGAGGCAGGTGTTGCAGAGTCAGTGTCGGAGGCTGGAGGCTCAGCACTACAACCTCAGCCTGACTGCGGAGCAGCTGTCTCACACCATGGGGGTAAGACACGTCTACAGTCTAGCCTGTCTGTCTGTCTGCCTGTCTCTGCCTGTTTGTCTGACTGTCTCTATCTGACTGTGTCTCTGTATGTCTCTCTATCTGTCTGTCTCTCTGTCTGTTTGCCTGCCTGCCTGTCTGTCTGTCTGTCTCTCTATCTGATTGTCTCTCTGTATGTCTCTCTATCTGTCTGTTTCTCTGTCTGTCTGTCTCTTTGCCTGCCTGCCTGCCTGTCTGTCTGCCTGTCTGTCTCTCTCTCTGTCTGTCTGTTGCACAATACACATATGATGTCCCATGTCCAACTGGCCCAGAGGAACAATTTTTTTAATGTAGCTTTTAATAATGTATTCTCTCTCTTTCTCTCTCTCCCACCTCCCTCTTTCTCTCCTCCCCTCTCTCCCTCCCCCTTTACCCTCTCCCCCTCCCCCTTCACCCTCTCCCTCTCCCCCTGCTCCCCCCCCCTCCAGGAGCTGATGTCCCAGAGACAGAAGCTGGCAGTGGAGAGGGAGAAGCTGCAGGCGGAGCTGGAGCACTTCAGGAAGTGTCTGACGCTGCCGCAGACACACTGGCCCAGGGGGGGCCACTACAAGGGCTACCCCCCCAGGTGACCCCCCCAGGTGACCCCCCCAGGTGACCCCCCCCCACACGCCTGCCCTCCCCCACTTCACTCTCCCTGCCCGCTCACTGGCCTGAACAGACACACAGAACTTAATCTTCATGGCC
The DNA here is from genome assembly GCF_963692335.1 of Osmerus eperlanus. Taxonomy (NCBI): domain Eukaryota; kingdom Metazoa; phylum Chordata; class Actinopteri; order Osmeriformes; family Osmeridae; genus Osmerus; species Osmerus eperlanus. The sequence continues at coordinate 8,969 of NW_026911673.1, forward strand.
CAGCCCAAGACTGCTTCATAGAAGGGAGGATGGAGGGAGGGAGGGAGGGATGGAGGGAGGGAGGGCTGGAGGACTGACCAGGACCTGGGGCATCGAGGGGCGTGGCTACTAGCCAGCGGCCCGTGGTGACCCTGCCAATGTCTGGGTTCAGAGGAAGCAATGAGCAAGAGATCATTCTGGACAAAGCTCAAAGACGGCACACACACACACCCCCCACACACACACACATACACCCCCCACACACACACACACATACACCCCCCACACCCCCCCCCCTACACACACACCCCCCACACACACACACACACACCCCACACACACACACATACACCCCCCACACACACCCACACACACACCCCACACAAACACACACACATACACCCCCCACACACATACACCCCCCACACACACACATACCCCCCCACACACACACACACACACACATACACCCCCCACACACACACTCATACACCCCCCACACACACACATACCCCCCCCCCACACACACACACATACACCCCCCACACACACACATACCCCCCCCCCACACACACACACACCCCTCACACACATACCCCCCACACACACAAACACACCCCCCCCCACACACACACACACTGCCCTTCTTTGGTCACCGTCATTCTCTCATTGCTATCCGGCCGCCCCTCCCCTCTCTGCCCCACCCATGCCCTCACAGCCACACCCACACAGACAATCCCGCAAATGAGACTGCAGCTCAAGGGTGTGGCTTAGGGACGGGGCGTCATCCACTACCAATCAGCTGCCCCCCTTCTGGCCAATGGGGACTGAACAGGCCACACTGTCCCCTTCTAGAAGCCAATGAGCTTCTCACCTGGAAATGCACTTAACGAAGAAGAGTGACTTGCTGGTACTGTGTAACAACCAAGAACAGTTCGAAATTAGGGAAGACCTTACAAAATGCACATTTTGGAAAGAATAAAGGAAAATGATTTATTTCGAAATAGAAAATTTGAGAATAAGAATTTAATAAGGCGCTTCAGCCTTGTATTGTAAATAATATGAAGACTAAAACAGAATTTTGTATGTTTTTATTACTTTAATCATTGTTCTTTTGAAAGAAAGAAAGAAAGAAAAAAGGCCGCCATTTTTATATATATATATATATATATATATATGTTGATGCTTTTGGGGCGGGAAAGGAAAGGCCTTGCTTTTAGTGTTTGCTCTGCTCTGGGCCGAGGCAGCCATACTGGGAGGTGAGAGAGAAAGAGCTCCACTCCTCTCTCCTCTCTGCTCCTCTCTGCTCCTCTCCCCTGCTCTGCTCTGCTCTGCTCTGGCCCTCTGTACAGCTGGAGCCTGGTTGGTGCCCCAGCCCCACCCCCCCTCCCCCAAGCCTAGCCAGGCTCATCCTTCTGGGGGAAGAGTTCGACCTGCTCCCCCTGCCTCCACAACCCTGCTCTCTGCTCCCCCCATGTGACTGGTGCTGGTCATGTGACTGGTGCTGGTCATGTGACTGGTGCTGTGCTGGTCATGTGACTGGTGCTGGTCATGTGACTGGTGCTGTGCTGGTCATGTGACTGGTGCTGGTCATGTGACTGGTGCTGGTCATGTGACTGGTGCTGTGCTGGTCATGTGACTGGTGCTGGTCATGTGACTGGTACTGAGATGGTCATGTGACTGCAGCTGGTCATGTGACTGCAGCTGGTCATGTGACTGGTGCCGGTCATGTGACTGGTGCCGGTCATGTGACTGGTGCCGGTCATGTGACTGGTGCCGGTCATGTGACTGGTGCCGGTCATGTGACTGGTGCCGCTCCAGAGCACGTGTGGAGCCGCTAGTCTAGAGAGCTGACGACCAAACCTTCCTCCCTCAACTTCTGGAGTCTGTAACCACGACAACGGGACCCTCCAGCATTGTTAGGCCTTTGCCATGATTGGTCATTCATGTCTTGAAGTCATGACAACTGTAAAGGGATGTTGGCAACGATGTCACAGTTTGTTACTCGCCCAAAAGGAGGAGAGGACAGTTCCACGGCGTAACTGCTGTTTGTCCTGGGAGTGGTAATGCCTCACCAGTCGCCATAAAGTAGTGCCAAAATGATCCCCTCTGCTGAATAAATCCCATATTATTCAGTTCATTTTAACCTTTCCAATTGTGTGACATAGGTGGCCAACCTTTGATATAAAAAATAATTTAAAAAAAAAAGTTTCGTTAGTTTTTTTTATTCACCGTTTATTTTCGTGTCAAATCAATCTGCGGAAGTTCGTTACCATTTTTCTCCACCGGAGGGCGCTCACATCCAAAGTCAATGAGCACTTTTCTTTTGCCAAGTTTGATTCCATGTCATGTAAGCAACACTGTCTACGGAGCCTGCGAACTCTCCCCTCATCTCCAGACCCTGGACACCTGCAGGTGCAGAGAGCAGTGATGTCTCACAATGTGTTCACTCAGCAGACGCTTTAATCCAAAGCTACACCCACGCGGGGATTTTGAACCTGCAACATCTCGATTTTGAGGTCAATTGCTCTAACCGCTGAGCTGCAGGGGGGGTGTCGGGGCTGGGTGGGGGGGCGGGGGAAGCCAACCTTGTTCACAGAGGCGAGCAGAGCCCAGCCTGTCTGTCAGGTACAGGAAGTGCTACCGCCGAGGTTAGCAGCCAATGAGCTAGCAGGAGGGAGATAAGCCCCTCCCCCGGCCTGCCTACCTTATATCACCAACTCACGCACACGCAATAGCAACCGTACTCAATGGAGGATGTCTAGATGCTGTGAAATCCTGTTTTTAAAATTGTACTTGTTTGAATTCATTGTAATGTAATATATTCTTTGTTGAATGTAGTAATTAGGTATTTATGAATATATTGCTGTAATTTCAGACAAAAAAGAAAATAAAATATTTCAAAAATGTACTACAGTGTTTTTAAGTTGATCTTCATCGTAAAATAACAAAGCATGACAACTTATTTTTACCAGTTTATTTAGAAGAACCCAGAGAGGTTGATGTAACAGCAGTGATGAGAGAATATCAGTTACATGTGTTATAGCGACTGAATGTATTAACCCTTGTGTTATCTTCGGGTCGTTCTGACCCATCAGTCATTGTGACCCACCGTCGTATTGCGACAACTTTACCGCATACAAAAACAAAGTGAAGCATTTTCTTTTAACCGTTGGGCTGTCTCAGACCCCCCACATTGCGAAGGTTAAAAGAAAAATATTTTTATTTGTTTTTGTATTGGGTAAAATTGGGTAAACACAACGATGGTTCGTTATGAACCTTTGGGTCATGTGACCCGAAGGCAGCACGAGGGTTAATTACAAGATACTAAAGGGATGTATATTTCAGTTTAAATGATTAATTTGGAGTTATACAAGTTATATATAAGTTTAAGAGAACACAGTGAAGAAATAACGTCTCATCACATCTCATCCCAATGCAACAATCAGGTAACTGTTCTCAACTGAGTAAAATGAAGATAAGATTAGTAATTAATTGAAATAAAATGATAAAATAACAATCTACACACAAAGACTCCAAATTGCACATTTTCTCATTCTAGAGTTATATTTTTGACAGCATCAATAATCTCAATGTCAGAAGCACATATATCTCTTGTGTCTAGTCCCTTCTTAGGTCTAGGAATCCTGTCAATCCTTTCCTACCTCTTGACCTGCCTTATCTACAATAATCTACCTTCGTTTTTGATCTATGGCGAAGGAAACACATCAAGTCAAATAAAGATTGAACTGTTCTACTCTTCTGGCGGTTGTGTTCGTTCCCCTTTCTCCGTTACTTTCTTCATCCCAGTTTCCAGCGTGCGTCTGTATTCTCTCCATGCTTGCGCAGCTGCCTTTAACTGTTCAACTCCGGGACCGGTGAAGGAAAACTCACCACAACGTTTCTTAAATTCCTCATCATCACAAGTAAGCAATCTCATCAAATATGCCCTAATATTATAAAAGCGTTTGGGTCCCCTGGCAGGCTCATACTTCAGTTCACCGTGTGTGTACGCACTTGTGGCCCAAATGAAAGGGTCGTGATGACACTGAGTGGTCACCTCGCCTTTTTTTAATTTAATTCCTGGTGGAACAGCGGTTATTATGGGCTGGCCTCTAGGAAAGAGAGCTGTAAATGGTATGTCTGACCGCTTTTTTACCTGTCTTATCAATGTGGGTGACTCCATGTTTTCAGCTTTACTATGTGTATTTATGAAGCTCTCTGGTAGTGTTTCCTCTGCCTTTGGTAGCAAAACACAGAAGTTGGGCTCTGGATAGTACGTGCCCAACGGAAAACAATCGGCTGTCCGTATTCGCACCTCTCTGTCGATCTGACTGGCAAGCTGGAATTCTTTTTCTAGAAACTCATATCCTGTTGACATGACTGTGGGTGGGATTTTATGAGTATTTACGTGAGTGTCAACTATCTGTAGATAGGAGCTGTACACCTCGTTGAAATCTACAGTATCAGCATCAACAAAACTGAAATAGACAAGGCACTCCTCATCGTTCCCTCTTAACTTTCTAACAAGCTTTTTGGTTTCTTCGCAATTTTTTAGATGTTCTCGGATTCGGCTATATGGTACAGCTTCTCTATTGTAAGGGATATTACCCCCGGGTCCCCAAGTAAAGCTTACCTTTTCAAACTTTAATTTTGCTTTCTCCTTTATTTTTTGGAGTTGTTCCAGAATACCACTGAGTTTTGGGTCATGTTTACCATTGAGACCAATAATGATGGCCACATCTTCCAGATGACCCCGGTCTTCTTCATTAAAACCTGTATCCTGCAGCAGATCCAGTAGTCTCTGACACTGTGACATTATATTTTTCTTTGGATGTTCTTTATCTGGAACTGGGACCCACATCGGAACTTGGATCAGAAATTTGATCTTCGGGTTCTTTCATGGGGAGACAAAGAAGTTGTTGTTGTGGGTCAGAGGGTAGTAAGTGAAGTGAGGTTAGCTCTTTATCTGTTTGTTGTAGCTGAATCCAGTAAACTTGTACTGTGGCTGCGTTGTTTACCTGTCTGTCCTGCTGGTCATGTCCCCCCTCTGCCCCAGAGGGACCTGGCTGTTCTGATGTGGAGGGCTGGCTTGACTGGTTAGAAGGTAATTCATCTTTCCCTTTCTCTCTTCCCCTGAAGGATTGAAAAAGATCAGAAGCATGTTCAGCGCTTCCTGTTGGGACCTTTCCACAAACCAAACAACCGCCTGGTTATGATTGTGGACTGTATAAAATAAACATTTGTGAAAGATTCTCAATAGTTCTCTCACCCTGACAGGTGTTGGGAGGTACCACTTGCGGGGGGTTTCCCATCATCTGACTTGTTTGGGGAAATTCCAACAAACTTCAGGGATTCTGCCAGTTGGCCAACATCAACATCCTCATCCTCCTCTTTGTCACTTTCTGTCTCCCTACGTTTTGGTTGACTTATGGATTTTTGTTGATCCATCGGATCTTTATGAAATATTTCTGTGAGGTTAAACCAAAGATATGAGACAGACTGTGAATATTGTTTCTGCCTCTCAGTTTAAAGAGTCTTCATCTTAAAGGTAATGTAGAAAACATGCAGACAACGGTGGATGACTCATAAGTACAGACTTGCGAAATGTAAGTATTATCACATGGGGCGGCTCATTGCTGCCAGTGGAGGGGGGGGGGGGGGGGGGATCGTTATAACTACTTATTGTTTCGAATAACATATTTTCTCTGTATGATTACATTCTCTTTCTTTGATGCACCATTTAGTATAACCACCACCAACAACAACGTAGCCTATTGCTTTCAACTATATCAAAATGGTGTATCATACTCAATAGCCTAGTATAGTTATTAATTTGACAGTAATGATCCACGCAATGAATATCTTAAGGTTAACACCTAAAGGATGAATGAGAGAACGCCATCTCAAGTTACCTGTGTGTGCTGGGCGGTGTGAAGATGTTATTGTCGCGGTTTGGGGCGCTCCACAGAATCGTTCGCCAATATACTGGAAGAGGAAAAGTATGCACAAAAACCAAAGGGTTAATCGTAAAGGCCACTCCCCGTACGCGAAGATAACTGTATCTGTTTTTGGCTTGTGTTCCTGTTGCGTGACTGTGAATGGGCGATTAAGTTCCTAAAAGTCGTATTCTTGCCTTCCGCTCATTTCTATAAAGCCTTGTATAACTGAAGTGGAAGAATGTGTACTACGTTTTTTTTTTAATCAATTTCTCAACGTTTGAAATGATGTAAATACTTGTAAGTTCCCTTGTATTGTGATTTGTGAAATATACTAAGTCTTGAAGTGAAGAATAAGTCTCAAAATTGAAGAATGGTTTTAAGTGTCGTGAAGGGCTAGATCCTAAGTCCAAACAGACGCACTGGAACTCAAAAGTTTATTCAGACACAAACGTATCTAAACAAGTGAGTGTGTTCCCGGGAGCAGACTGGAATTTTTCTCTGGACATTCCTCTTATATATCAAAACCTTATCAGTTCTGTAATTTTGCTATTGGTACAATACTGTTTGTCACAGTGTGTTTGTCACTGTGAATATTGTTTCTGCCTCTCAGTTTAAAGAGTCTTCATCTTAAAGGTAATGTAGAAAACATGCAGACAACGGTGGATGACTCATAAGTACAGACTTGCGAAATGTAAGTATTATCACATGGGGCGGCTCATTGCTGCCAGTGGAGGGGGGGGGGGGGGGGGGATCGTTATAACTACTTATTGTTTCGAATAACATATTTTCTCTGTATGATTACATTCTCTTTCTTTGATGCACCATTTAGTATAACCACCACCAACAACAACGTAGCCTATTGCTTTCAACTATATCAAAATGGTGTATCATACTCAATAGCCTAGTATAGTTATTAATTTGACAGTAATGATCCACGCAATGAATATCTTAAGGTTAACACCTAAAGGATGAATGAGAGAACGCCATCTCAAGTTACCTGTGTGTGCTGGGCGGTGTGAAGATGTTATTGTCGCGGTTTGGGGCGCTCCACAGAATCGTTCGCCAATATACTGGAAGAGGAAAAGTATGCACAAAAACCAAAGGGTTAATCGTAAAGGCCACTCCCCGTACGCGAAGATAACTGTATCTGTTTTTGGCTTGTGTTCCTGTTGCGTGACTGTGAATGGGCGATTAAGTTCCTAAAAGTCGTATTCTTGCCTTCCGCTCATTTCTATAAAGCCTTGTATAACTGAAGTGGAAGAATGTGTACTACGTTTTTTTTTTAATCAATTTCTCAACGTTTGAAATGATGTAAATACTTGTAAGTTCCCTTGTATTGTGATTTGTGAAATATACTAAGTCTTGAAGTGAAGAATAAGTCTCAAAATTGAAGAATGGTTTTAAGTGTCGTGAAGGGCTAGATCCTAAGTCCAAACAGACGCACTGGAACTCAAAAGTTTATTCAGACACAAACGTATCTAAACAAGTGAGTGTGTTCCCGGGAGCAGACTGGAATTTTTCTCTGGACATTCCTCTTATATATCAAAACCTTATCAGTTCTGTAATTTTGCTATTGGTACAATACTGTTTGTCACAGTGTGTTTGTCACTGTGAATATTGTTTCTGCCTCTCAGTTTAAAGAGTCTTCATCTTAAAGGTAATGTAGAAAACATGCAGACAACGGTGGATGACTCATAAGTACAGACTTGCGAAATGTAAGTATTATCACATGGGGCGGCTCATTGCTGCCAGTGGAGGGGGGGGGGGGGGGGGGATCGTTATAACTACTTATTGTTTCGAATAACATATTTTCTCTGTATGATTACATTCTCTTTCTTTGATGCACCATTTAGTATAACCACCACCAACAACAACGTAGCCTATTGCTTTCAACTATATCAAAATGGTGTATCATACTCAATAGCCTAGTATAGTTATTAATTTGACAGTAATGATCCACGCAATGAATATCTTAAGGTTAACACCTAAAGGATGAATGAGAGAACGCCATCTCAAGTTACCTGTGTGTGCTGGGCGGTGTGAAGATGTTATTGTCGCGGTTTGGGGCGCTCCACAGAATCGTTCGCCAATATACTGGAAGAGGAAAAGTATGCACAAAAACCAAAGGGTTAATCGTAAAGGCCACTCCCCGTACGCGAAGATAACTGTATCTGTTTTTGGCTTGTGTTCCTGTTGCGTGACTGTGAATGGGCGATTAAGTTCCTAAAAGTCGTATTCTTGCCTTCCGCTCATTTCTATAAAGCCTTGTATAACTGAAGTGGAAGAATGTGTACTACGTTTTTTTTTTAATCAATTTCTCAACGTTTGAAATAATGTAAATACTTGTAAGTTCCCTTGTATTGTGATTTGTGAAATATACTAAGTCTTGAAGTGAAGAATAAGTCTCAAAATTGAAGAATGGTTTTAAGTGTCGTGAAGGGCTAGATCCTAAGTCCAAACAGACGCACTGGAACTCAAAAGTTTATTCAGACACAAACGTATCTAAACAAGTGAGTGTGTTCCCGGGAGCAGACTGGAATTTTTCTCTGGACATTCCTCTTATATATCAAAACCTTATCAGTTCTGTAATTTTGCTATTGGTACAATACTGTTTGTCACAGATGCATTATGCATTTCTCACACTATTGGTCTCTTACCCTAGGGGCTTCAGATTACAGTTACATAGAAAACTCTCATATTTTTTAGGCTTGCTCTGGCCTTGAAAACCAGCTGCACTGGGTTGCTGTGCGTAGGGTCATAAATCTGTCCCATGATATCTGGGCCTTGTAGTCCATGATATCTAAGGGTCAGATGTCTGAGCGGTTAGGGAATCGGGCTATTAATCAGAAGGTTGTTGGTTCGATTCCCGGCCGTGCCAAATGACGTTGTGTCCCTGGGCAAGGCACTTCACCCTACTTCCCTCGGGGGGAATGTCCCTGTACTTACTGTAAGTCACTCTGGATAGGAGCATCTGCTAAATGACTAAATGTAAATATCTGGGCCTTGTAGTTTTCTATGGAAGAAGCATATATACACACCCTCAGCCCCTAAACATCCAGATTTGCACTTTGGGCTTAATATCTTCTACATATTAGTGTCAATACTAATCAGTCAACAGCTTTGCATCTGGTTTTCAGTAATATAGCATATAAAGGTAAAAAAGTGATTAAGAGGTTCATTTTCAATCATATAATCCATAATCATTACCCATCTTCATAATTACAACAGTGTGATGTTTTTCTACAACATAAAATTAGAGGAATAAACCGCACCACAACATCAGTCGCATGCTACTGTCAAAACTTTAAGTAGGCCTATAACACTCCTCTTCTATTGAGCTGGCATTATAAGCCATTGTGTCTTGGCTTTATAGACATGAACGGGAGGCACAAACTATTTTCTATTTCCCCATACATTTGACAGTATTGTTTCATGATTCGCAAAGCCTGCATTACTATATTGCAGCACGTCCCCCTGTACTTCCCCTGTACTTCTCTTTCTCAATACATGTTTGTATTGTACAATACAATTATACCTTGTATCCACACGACAACCATAAGCTACATGGGGGACTGTGGTTTCCATGACAATAGATATGGGAGTGTCCGAAAATTGGATGAGTATATGAAGGCTCTATTTTAATGAATATTGTATTTGATTGAGCAAAGATGGAGTGAAATTTGTTTTTTTTAAACACACGTTTTTATTAGAAAACTTTATTAGAAAATCAAAAACATGAAGATGGGTCCTAACCTGTGTTCCAGGTGTTGATGATTCATATTATGGAATCAATAAAAACTGTCATGGTAACAAAGGTTTCTACCATAAGTGAAGAGGTTGTGAGAGGTTTAAATACAATCTGGTCCATATTCTAGATTCTGACCAGTCTGGTCCATATTCTAGAACTCTGACCACAATCTGTTCCATATTCTAGAACTCTGACCACAATCTGTTCCATATTCTAGAATTCTGACCACAACAAGGACCATCTTCCAGAATTCTGACCACAAGCTGGTCTATATTCTAGAATTCTGACCACAATCTGGTACGTATTCAAGGATTTTGACCACAGTCTGGTCATTAATGCAGTTGTCCACCCACACACACACTGGTCAGTACTCCAAATGACCAGTATCTCCACTAATCTGTTTTCTGGGGCTTTGACCACAGTGTGGTCAGTAGTCCAGGGCCTTGCCTCTGCTGGAGTGTGGCTGCAGGTTGGAGCGCAGCTTGTACATGCAGTTGAGAGACTCAAGCAGGAAGGAGCGCGTGGTGTTAATCTCCATCAGAGTCAGGCTGTCCAGCTGGAGGATAGGAGGAGGGAGAGGAGGAGAGGGAGAGTAGAGGGGAAGGAGGGGAGAGGGAGAGGGGAGAGGGGGAGGAGAGGGAGAGGCCAGGCAAGATGATGAATGCATACCAACACACACGTCAGACAGAGAGATGAACACGGCACACACATACTGCCTGGTGAGTCCAACTGGCACTTTCTGTTCTTGGCTCGAACTGGTTCTCCATGGGCGTCGGATTAAAGTGTGTGTGTGTGTGGTGGTGTGTGTGGCTGTGTGTGTGGTGGTGAAATGTAAAAAACTAGCAGCAACGTACAGAGTGCAGGAGCGAGGAGGTACCTTGGCGTGAGCCTCCTGCTGGCTGATGAAGCTGTCTGCGGAGAGGCGGAGCTTGGCGATGCGCGTGTCCCAGATGTCCTTCACCAGAGTCCGGATATTGTCGGCTTTAGGGATGTTGTCAGACGCGCTGCAGACAGACAAGAGGGTGACAAACAGCCTCTCATCCAAAGGAGCATCTCCCCGCGTCCACAGGACGAGCGGAACGGAGGCTGAAGCACCCAAAGGAGGATTGAGCTCAGTGGTTAGAGCATTTGAGTGCAGATCAAGATGTCTTAGGTTTGAGTTTTTGGGTTAATTTGACTTTGGATAAAAGTGTTTGCTAAATGAAACCATTGTTATTGTTATTAGGAAATGAAAGGTTGTGGTACTGGTACTGAAGGGCCAAGGAAGAGGGTGTTATGTCTGAAGGGTCCACACTCACTGGTTGAGCAGTAACTTGGTCAGCTCCATGTAGTAGGGGCTAGGGACCGGGGTGAAAGCATCTTCCTTCCTCTCCAGTTCTCTAATCTCCTCCAGTTTGTCTGCACACAGTGAACACGAGAAAACAGCGTCACAGCTCTGAAAATACCAGTTACGGGGAGAGTGGTCCTCCTTGTAACTAATTTAGTGATGTTTGACGTTTAGTTTACATTCGGTTCAGTGACATTAAATCTATCACAATATATAATAATATATTTGTTTTAAACTATATGAGTAGCATCCTAAAGCGGTAAGTATAAATGTGTATGCCTAGAGTAGAGAATATTTACTAGATGGATGCCCCCTGGAGACCCTGCCCCCCCTTCTCACTGGATGCCCCCTGCCCCCTGGAGATCCTGCCCCCCCTTCTCACTGGATGCCCCCTGCCCCCTGGAGATCCTGCCCCCCCTTCTCACTGGATGCCCCCTGCCCCCTGGAGACCCTGCGCCACTTCCACCATACATCATCATCCCTGGCCTGGTCTGCCTCACCCCTTCTCCTGGAGTCATGACCCCCTTCCTGCCCTGGAGACCCCCTCCCTTGGATTACCTCAGACCTGTGGGTCTTGTCCGCCCCCCCTTCCCTGAGCAGACCTGTGGGTCTTCTCCACCCCCTCCCTCTCCGAACATCACCAGATCCTTGGACTGCCCACCTGGTGCCACCCCAACGCACGAGAGAACTCTCTCTGATCTCTGTCACGACCACCAGTTTGACACACCTCAACACTACATCCATCCACTCTTCTACCTACCCACATCCATCCACTCTTCTACCTACCATCCACTCTTCTACCTACCCACATCCATCCACTCATCTACCTACCCACATCCATCCACTCTTCTACCTACCCACATCCATCCACTCTTCTACCTACCCACATCCATCCACTCTTCTACCTACCCACATCCATCCACTCTTCTACCTACCCACATCCATCCACTCTTCTACCTACCCACATCCATCCACTCTTCTACCTACCCACATCCATCCACTCTTCTACCTACCCACATCCATCCACTCTTCTACCTACCCACATCCATCCACTCTTCTACCTACCCACATCCATCCACTCTTCTACCTACCCACATCCATCCACTCTTCTACCTACCCACATCCATCCACTCTTCTACCTACCCACATCCATCCACTCTTCTACCTACCCACATCCATCCACTCTTCTACCTACCCACATCCATCCACTCTTCTACCTACCCACATCCATCCACTCGGGAGGGACAATCCTGCACTTCTGTCGCTGCTTTAGATTGAGGGCGAGCCACAGAGGCACATCGACGGGCATCCCGGGGTTAAACGGACCGAGGTCACCCTGAAACGTTTTTAACCCTTGTGTTATCTTCGGGTCATTCTGACCCATCAGTCATTGTGACCCACCGTCGTATTGCGACAGATTTACCGCATACAAAGACAAAGTGAAGCATTTTCTTTTAACAGCTAGGCTGTCTCAGACCCCCCACATTGCAAAGGTTAAAAGAAAATTATTTTAATTTGTTTTTGTATTGGGTAAAATTGGGTAAACACAACGATGGTTCGTTATGAACCTTTGGGTCATGTGACCCGAAGGCAGCACGAGGGTTAATAGACATCCATATCATGTAGGATACATAGATTTAGCCTAGTAAGGGCATATAATCTAGCATAATCAGTATATTAGCTTTCAAGTTTAGGATAGCCTACCAATCACTTACTGTAGTACTAGTAATAAACGAAGCCGTAGCTCTAGTGAAGCACTTGACAACATTGCCTTGAATTAGAACACTCACCCCGATCAAATATATTTTGTCAAGGCTGAAATTCGGGATTATTTTCACGATTTCCCTCTCGGCAAGGAATTCAACCTCAGAAGGGTCCATTGCAATGCTGTTCGGACAGTGGTTCTACAGTCGTATAAAGTTCCCGCGCTGTAGGCATCTATGTCCGGTTGACTTCCTCAAAATATTTCAAAATAAAGGTCTAAAAGAAAAATGTAAAGTGAAAAGTACACCCAGAGCCTGTTTAAGGATATTAGCAGAGAATGTCTAATATTAGACATATTTGACATTCTCTGACGTAGACATTCTCTGACTTGTCCCTTAAAATTAAGGAAGATGAGTATGGAAGCAAATCAGTGACGTGTGTTGAATTTTAAAAGGCTTCATTGAATACTTAATGTTGAAATTTAAACACCACCGAATTTGTTGGTTTGGAATTCACCTCTTTAAAATTGAAATATGAATTTATTTCAATGTTAAAAAAATTCTGATCCAAAAATTCAAGGTTCGGAAAGTCAGGTTGCTCAAATTCGAACAGTACGATAAGGATCCCAAAAATTCTATATAAAAAAAATCAAGCTTCAGAATTTCAAATAGGACAAATTTCGGGCTGCTGAAATTCGAATGGTGAATTTCGAGTTTAAATTTCAATATTAAGTATTCAATGCCTTTTAAAATTCAAAACATGATGTCACTGATTTGCTTCCATAGTTGTGTTGTTTATAAGTTTTTCCTCTCTAAAAACGATTCCCCATTACCGTATTGTTATCATCAGCCGACTAACTTCCACTAACTGACAGTAACACCACAGTGTTTCTTGCAACAAGACATGTTGACACAATTATCTTAACGCAACCTAAACGCTCACAAGTTCTGGCACAATTCAAGCCCTTCTTTTACTGGCGGAAATTGGCATTCATACCACTTGGGGGTACTGTCTACTAACATTTTAGAAAGTCGTATGCATCCTGTGAAATTACATCTCAGCTCTAAAAAGTGAATGTTTTTTGGCAGGATATTTTTCAATTTCTTTCATAGATGTTTAAGTGGTAAAGTCACGTTTAATAGTGTGTTAGAGTATAGAGTGTTTTACTTGATTCTGATTGCAAAATATTTATAATCAATCGCCTCAGTGTCTTTAACACAATGCATTAGACATTAATGCAAGAGGGGGAAAAACATGATTAAATTCAAGATTCTGGCAAAGGAAGAAATAGAGGTACAAAAGGGTTAAATTTATATGAAGCCTTTTTCAGCCTTTTTAATTTTCGTTGAAAATGATGTATATTCGTAAGTGTCATTATTTGGTTGACAACTGACATTGGAAATGTACGTGTTTTGTTGAATCTGTTGATATTTATCATTTTAAAGCAGGATCATATAAGGGATATGAGTGGTACCATAAGCCAATAACAAGCCAAAACACAGATGGTCTTTTACTCAAAAGTTATTTTGTATTTGTACATTCAGTTCATACAATTGTGTACAAAACATTTCATATCAAGACATCAGTTATTTTATCTAGCTCTTTTAGTTTTGTCTAATCTCAAAAACAAACTTGATTTCTAAATAATATTGTGACCGAGGATATGCTTTAATCCAAACCTTATTTGTTTATTACCCATCATATGGCAAGAGTAATTTCGCAATTAAGAATGACCTAATCTAACAAATAAATACTAAATCAATCTAATTAAAGGAAAACTTTTTAGAGTAAAATATTATCATTAAGACTTAATTTCCAAAATAAAGAATATAATGCAATTTCATATAATACAGTAGGTCATTATATAAATAGGTCTGATCTCTGAAGAAAATTTATGAATGACTATCATCTCTGTAAGGCTAGTGATTGTTAAAAAAATCTTTTGTATTTAATTGAAAATCAAATACAAGTTTCTCTACAATGAAAAATCTCACACCTACATCAACTACAAGCAAACACAAACAGTTGCGGAGAAAGAAAGCAAAAAAATAAGCAAAAACTACAATTAAAAAGCTGTTGCATTCCAGGAAACAAGGTGTTGATCACCTAAATTCTCCGTATTAAAGTTATGAAGAAGCTGAAGGTGCCTGTATCCTTCTGGCCCTTAGATGTAGTCTTATGGTCAGTGTCCCTACAAGCACCCTTCAACCTCCTACCACGGAACAAAGCATTCTGAACTTTGCATTCCTGTGCTACAGTGGTTGTAGCACTACACATGCTGCATAGACAGCAACATCCTTGCTTAAGTGTTGTGACTTCGGGGAGGGGGCGGCAGAGGATGGAGGATGAGGAGGAGAGGGCTCTTAGCACAGGTGCAGGAGGAGAGGGCTCTTAGCACAGGTGCAGGATGAGAGGGCTCTTAGCACAGGTGCAGGATGAGAGGGCTCTTAGCACAGGTGCAGGATGAGAGGGCTCTTAGCACAGTTGCAGGATGAGAGGGTTCTTAGCACAGGTGCAGGAGGAGAGGGCTCTTAGCACAGTTGCAGGATGAGAGGGTTCTTAGCATAGGTGCAGGATGAGAGGGCTCTTAGAACAGGGTGGAGGATGACAGGGCTCTTAACACAGGTGCAGCACAGACTTGTTGATCTCTGGGTTGGTCCAGTCGTTCCTGAGGTCGTCCAGGTGATTGTCAAAGTCAACAAGGCTCTCGTAGGACCTTCCATCCAAAAGAGAGGACGTGATCTTCTGGGCCTCAGTCCAATCCTCGAAACATTCCCTAGAACACAAAACCACGTTTCAAAACCCTCGGAACGTGTCCTCAGTAATCAGCGACACACCGTTTTAAAGCTACAATGTGAGGTTTCTACTAGTCTCTGGTGCTTATTAACCCTGTAGAGCCAGCCGTGCATATTATGGGATGTGCAGAGGCTAGTTGCCTGGGATACTTACTCATTTACCTCCCTGCTTTTCCACTTGTTTTCGTGATGGTCATAGATGGATACAATGGGTTCAAAGCAGCTCATGGTTAGCCTGCTGTTGTCCACCTAAGAAACGCACAAGTCACACGAGTTGGAGTTATTAATGAATGTGAGGTGAGAAATATAACCAAGTGTCTTATTTTCATAGCTTGAAAACAGGCAGGAGATTTACCATTACAATTGCTGCTTCACTGAAATTCTCAGAGATCCTGGCAGCAACTTTTTCTGCGACCTGATTGGGTCTGTCAGAGAGAGAAAGAGAAAACGTATGTGACCATGACCAACATTACTTATACTTTGATACTAATATAGAATATAGTATCAAAACCATGTTACCTGAAATCTTTTGTACGTTCGTTGGCTTGGTAATATCCAGCAATGACATATCTGTTCTCCTTGCACCAAGTGTCAATCTGAGTCCCACAAACAGAGGTAGTAATTGAAAATACAGTTAGTGGCAGAAACCAACAAGTTAAACACATAAGTACCCGATAAAAGCAATCAAAATCAATTGGTGGCAGGAAGAAAAAAAAAGTATAGTATTTATACTGAGAATGATCTAGATGCCCACTTACCAGTGTAAGGGCCACCTCCAACATAGGTGCCAAAGCTAGTGTTACATGGAACAGAGGTACACAGTCCACGCAGAGGATTGAAACTGAGTGGTCTTCCTTTTTTTTATCCTTTTGTTTCTCGGCCACCAGCAATCCATTCACAGCACACTGGGGATACTTAGCCGCATGCAGAAGCATCTTGCAGTATGCCTGGGTTGTCAATTTAATAGGCATGCTTGTGGTCGTATTAGCTGAGACCCTTTAGCTTGTTGGCTATCTGTACTATCTAGCTAGCAAAGGACCGGTGGTCTAGGGATTTTCTCTGTTAGCTAATTGGTATCATGCCCGTTCACTATCGACAGCAACAGCGTGCAGCTTATTCTATTTGACTCAGAGCTCTGTCCAGCTACATTAAGCTCACTTTTAGGGCAGTGTAGGTTGCAGGTTAACTCTGTCTTGTTATAGTTAGTGGTCCTCGTAATTCACGCTGCCAAGCTAGTTATCCCTTCTGCTGATGATGATTTGCGCCGGTAACGTAAAGCACACAAAAATGGCGTAATGAAGTCTGCAACTGACATCATTTTGGTTCTTTAGGAGCGATGAAAGTGGTTGTTGTTTGCACCAAAATGGCAGCATCAGACCACTGGTTTCGACACAGGCCGGTGTCGTAAAGATCGTTTTTATTAAACTTAGATGGAAACTTTAAATGCTTTGTAATATAACCGTTGTTCAACAATGGAAATTAAAAACTTGTAAAATGATTATTGTTAAGATAGAGTTCACATTTACACGTTTTAGAGACATGACCGGTTGACCTTCCATTTAGCTATCTGCGCTTACGTATTTCCGTTTGCTCACACTTCCTTTATGATTTCCTGAGCATCGGCTGAAGGAGGACAAGTAAGTGGCGGCCGGCAAAAATGTCTAGAACTGATTTTACATCGACGTTTTATATTTCCAAAAACGATATACATTAATAGGAAAGAAGTGAGAAATGCAGATAGAGGTAGAAAATATGTATTTTTTTCTGATTGAGCCAAGTAAAGAGATGTGACATTGAGATCGTGATACGGGAAGCTGACAGCAGTACAGCGGCGATTTAGCTAGCCTAGCTGGCTAGCCCGGGTTAGGTTAGCTTTAAGCATTAGCTAGCTACCTTGTGAGTGCAATCGTGGCTGGTTGGAAAGCTTGTTAGCATAACTATGCCACAACATATAATTTGGTACTGTGTTAATAACATACGTTTTAGAACCAAGATCAACAACGCTAAGATAGCGTAATGTGTGGATGACTTATGTAGTTGTCCTGGCATGACCTTGTGTGCTAGCTAGCTAACGGGCTAATCTAAAGCATCAATAGTTAGCAAGAGAATATGCAACCCAGCTCTGCTCGATATTGGCAGTTTAAATTCCCTTTATTAATTCCGAAGGCTCAATGTTAATTCTTCAGACCCATTATTTGAATTGTGGTTGGTGTTGTTGTATGCGGCTAGACAGCTAGATTGCTGTAGGTAGTGCAAGATTACTTCATTACTGCAGGTGCGATATTTCATGATTATTTGATATAGCAGAAAAATGTGTCAATTTAGTATATAAGCAAGCAATCCAGCTAACAATTTTTCCTAAATGCTCTTTTCTACCAGAATGTTGGCGGCCAGAGCCCTTCGCCTTGTTGGCAAACGTGCCATATCAACATCCGTGTGTCTACGCGGGGGACATGGTAAATATTTACTGTCGTCAGAACGACAACTCGAAATGTTTTGCTGCGACTTGCAAATACAAATGAAATGTCGGGAGACGTGTGTTTATTTCTAAGTAGATGTTTTCCTGCAGGGGTGGCTAAGGTGGAGGATTATGCCCTGCCAGCCTACTTTGACAGACGGGAAAACCCTCTGCCAGACATCCAGTATGTACAGGAGCTCAACCCAGAGCAGAAGTCTTTGAAGGAGAAGGAGAAGGGATCTTGGGCCACACTCTCCAATGATGAGAAGATCGCATGTAAGTACAAACTGTCATTACGTGATGTGATACATTTCTGTATTCAGTGTGCCTACAAACATCTGCACACATCTGTTTTTTTTGGGAGACTTTAGACTCATTTGTGTGGTGTGGAATGTCCTTTAGTAAAAACGGATGTTTTCGACAGTGTACCGTATCAGCTTCAAACAGAGCTTTGCTGAGATGAACCAGGGCACACAGGAGTGGAAATCAGTCATCGCTGGCATGCTTTTCTTCATTGGTATCACCGGCCTAGTTGTGTTATGGCAGAGGAAATTCGGTAAGTCCAGATGAAAGCAAGATGTGAAAGTGTGTGGGGTATTTTTGTAGCATCTGAGAGGTTGATTGTTACTGGATAAAAGTGGTAAAAAGTAGTTACTTCCTTCAAAATCTTGGGCATCATGTCCTTCCCAAATCAAACCTTAATATTTAACTCCATCTAGCTGTTTTAGCTTGTTGACATTCTAGATACTGTGCCACAATATATCATTTGGTATTGATTTGTCATTGCGCACTGACTTGCGTAGTGGTCTCATCCTCATGACCTTGAATGCTAGCCAGCTAAGCCTGTGTTCTTGGCACCCTCCTTCTTCCACCTGTACAGTCTATGGAGCCGTTCCAAACACCTTCGATGAGGAGTTCAAAGCAAAAGAACTGCAAAGGATGTTGGACATGAGGATCAACCCAGTGGAGGGATTCTCGGCTCACTGGGACTATGAGAACAAGCAGTGGAAGAAGTAGACGTCCACATGACCACTAACTCAAAACCAACGAATCAATAATTCATGTATTTATCAACTGTCCATATTTCCTCAGTCTTGCTTTTGGAAGACCACTTCCTCTTAAAAGTAATCCTGTATTATAGACAAAAATAAAGTTCCTATGTTACCACTGGTGTGTTACTACTGTGTTTTGGCTTGATAGTCTATGGTGGAGTGCCTACAGATGGTGAGCTGAAATAGAAATTTAACACTAGAATTTGCCTCCGTGTATTCTGTCTCGCAATCCCACCGTTCTTCCGGATATGGCTCTCAATCAGTGTAGTTTAATCCGAGGGGGGATTAAGATTGTTTCACAATGCGAGGTTATGTGCAATTCACATTCGTAAATTAAATGACAGAGGTTAAATATAACAGTGAACGAAGACGTCCCGGGATTCAGATTTTTTTTGGTAGGCTGCCAACAAAATCGATGTGCAATACAGGTGTAAAATACGGGTTGGTCACTTACAGTTATGAAGTCACGAATTCTGTGAGTGGACTCGGAAAAAAAAATCCGGAAGGGGAATACTACAGGAGGTAGAGTAACGACCACACAAGCAGCGACGAAAACACTGAAGTCTACTATGAATAAACTGACGTGAATTATTCGTTTGACCGTGACATACTTTGGCAATTACTTCGTGCCTTCTGAACTCTTAAACGTGCGTGATACGTATGCTAGAGGAAAAACTGAATTAGCTTTCATGTAGCATTCATAAACATTGTGTAATCGTTGTGTTCGTCGAGAGCCATGGGCAACGGAATGAACAAGGTATGTAACTCTTTCTCATTTGTGTTGTGTAGATCGAAAGAGGATGGGCGTGGGGCAAACGAATGTATACAGATGTGGAAGACAACTAGGCTACTATAGGCTATTGACGTCTCCTCATACATATTAAAATAGCGACGTTTCGTCTGACCATACGGCGTCAACACGTATAGTCCTCATACGTTTTTTGTTTATCCTTCATTTTGAAGTTCTTTTCACTCATTTTATAGCCGGAGTGGGTTATAAACTGTTATGATGGATAGCCCGGTTGGGGATACATCTATGCGTCAGACCATTAACTACTTAATGGCACGCCGTTATGTAAAGAAAAATTGCCATGATTGTGTACTAGGCCTAAAGGACGCTGTGATAAACTTAATTATATGCACCTCCATATTTCACGTCACTTATGCAAACTGTTCTTAGTTGACCTGGAAGGACGAAGGTGGACAACAAATACATTAATAAAAACAATGCAATTAATTTGAATTTACAGCAGTCATCTGTCCGTCTGCAAACACATTAGGAGACATGAGACAGCGCTCTCCAGTGGCCGTCAGAGTTGGGTCATCCCTCAGTTCCGATCCTGGCCACTGCAGGCCTTATATGGCCTTAATGAGCACTAATGCGATTATCTTCCGTCACCTTTAATTCCTTGCTTCCAGGGCTTTTCAGTAGGCGCAGAACTGATGATCCAGTTAGTGAGTGGATAAGCTGTTAGTGATGGATTCCTGACCCTACAGAAAAATGTGTGTGTCTTCGCAGGTGGTTGACGGGCTTTACCTGGGGAACATACGAGGTGAGTACACCATCTTATTTTTGTTTTCAATATATATATATATTCAAGTTGAGTATGACAGGAAAAGCAGGTAGATAGAGAGACATGGAGAGGGAAGGAGAGGGAAATACATGCAGCAAAGGGCAAGCCCTGATTCAAACCCAGGGCGCTGCAGTAGGCCTCAGCCTACACTGGTACACAAGCTCATCCAGTGAGCTTCCAGGGTGTTTGGAAATGATCGCTGTCTGTGTTTTGTAAATGTTTTTAGTTATGTCTTTGCAGTACAGCCAGGCCTCCATACAGGCACATTTAAGCATAGTGATGCCCATGCGATGAAACAGGAGAATATGTATTTAGTTTGGTTGACCTGTGCAGTACGATCAGGCCTACCTGCAGGTGGAGCATATGTGTCTTGCGATGAGTTTGTCATAATAAATGCAAAGTTTCACTTTATTTATAGTTTGTTTCTCCTTCTCTTAGTTCACTGGATTTTTTTATTTTTATTTTACTGACATACAGGGAGTGATGGTAGAACAATATTGATATTTTGGAAAGAGTTATAACTTTCAAGACAAGAATCTCATTTGAAACCAGGTGTTTCTAGGTGCTGTTTACTTCACTGTGTAGTTCTACTCAGCCGAGTGGTTCTGACATCTGCTCCTCTCTAATTTTAGCCTCTCAGATGACGGCCCCACAGCTTGCTCCTGGTACGGCTCAGAGTCCAAAATAGTTCAGATGTGACAGGGTCCACTGCTTTTAAACCTAGCCTGACAAGTATGCTGTCAGGTCAGGCCAGGCCAGAAATGTGATTCATCAACCTGAGGAGATCCCAGTGGATTCACCAACGTCATCATTCCCACTTTCTCCATTCCCGCTTCTTCCCTTGTTCTGTTGCCGCCGGCGGCAAATCTCACAGAGAGGAATTTTATGGTATTCTCCCTCCTGCTCCTCCGCCCCCTCTGTCCCCCCACCCCTTCTCTCCCCTTCTCTCCCCCTCTCTCCCCTTCTCTCCCCCCCACCCCTTCTCTCCCCCCGCCCCCTGCCCTCTCTCCTTTTCTCTCCCCCTGCCGCCTCTCCCCCCACCCCCTCTCTCCCCCCGCCCCCTGCCCTCTCTCCCCCTCTCTCCCCTTCTCTCCCCCTACCCCCTCTCTCCCCCCTGCCCTCTCTGCCCCCACCCCCTCTCTCCCCTTCTCTCCCCCTACCCTCTCTCTCCCCCCTGCCCTCTCTGCCCCCACCCCCTCTCTCCCCTTCTCTCCCCCTACCCCCTCTCTCCCCCCTGCCCTCTCTGCCCCCACCCCCTCTCTCCCCTTCTCTCCCCCCACCCCCTCTCTCCCCCCACCCCCTCTCTCCCCCTCTCCCAGACTCAGAGAACAGAGAGAGCCTGTCGCAGAATGGCATCACCCACATCCTGTCCGTCTACAACAATGCCAAGCCAGTCGTGGAGGTGAGTGTCAGAAGATAACCGTGGGCGCCTGAACCACCTTGATTCAACACAGGCGAAGGAAGCGGAGAAAATTAAGGATGCTTAAAAAACTAAACTTTTTCGCTGACTTGTTGTGAGTTTGGCTGGCATTAGCTTGTAGTATTGGAGCGTAGTGAGATATTTTGATGCTGTAATCCAGCCACCAGGTGGTAGTGAAGTCCCACTGTTGAAGAGAAATTGGCCGGGTTTCCCAGATTCGTTAAGAAGAGCTTCTTAACGAATCTGGGAAACCCGGCCAATGTATTTTAAACACACACCAGCTAGAAATCTTTACACAAGTAGGAATTTTGTAGTATGTACTTTTCCTGAAAAGGAGTACATTTACATCTAGTCATTTAGCAGAAGCCCTTATCCAGAGTGACTTACTGTAAGTACAGGGACATACAAGGCAAGTAGGGTAAAGTGCCTTGCCCAAGGACCAGAGGCCTTGTTAGACATAAAACTCTACTGGGGCACAGGCCCCTAATTTATATCCCTTTTTTTATTTCAAGCTTGCTGCGCTCAATGCACTACTAGGATATAGAAACTCCCCTTGCTTAACCCACTATACAACAGTTCAGGGACGTAAGTTTGATATAATCTTTGGCAGGGACATAAATAGTTAATGCGAGCGCTCACATTTGTGTGCTGAGTCCAGGGCAGGTTATGTGACATACCAGGGTAAGTTAACTCCCCAGCTGAAACCCAGTGCAACATTGCAAACTTACCCAGTTATGTTGCATAACCCGCTTTCTGGAATACCCCCCTGGCGTTGATTGGGATACTGTGTAAATGTTTTCCGGGATTATCAATCTAAATTAATGCACTGACTAATGAAGTAAATTGTTAAAACTTAAACTTTAGATTTTACTGGGGAACAGCAGATTTATACTGGGGCACGTGCCCCAGTAAAAAGGGTCTAACGACGCCACTGCCAAGGACACAACGTCATTTGGCACCGCCGGGTCAAACCGGTAACTTTGTGATTACACTCACACTCCACCTAGGAGTAGGACAAGTAGGCTATGGATGACAGGCCAGGCTTCATTCAGGGACAGGGAATGTATGACCTGAGTATGACAGGGAATGGCATGTTGAAGAACTGTACTCAAATGTAACAGTGTTTTAAGTCCATATCCACATGTTTCTGCATTCTGTGCTTATCTCTGTTGATCCCAAACAGAACATGACCTACCTGTGTATCCATGCAGCAGATGCTTCCAGCCAGAACCTGTGAGTACACACACACACACACTTGTACGTACACACACACACACACTTGTACGTACACACACACACACACTTGTACGTACACACACACACACACTTGTACGTACACACACACACACACTTGGACACACATAACCTTGCACGCACTTGTACATTTGCATTCGGACAATTACACAATCTCGCGCACACACACTCACATACATAAACACAGTCTCTCGCACACACACACTCACATACATAAACACAGTCTCTCGCACACACACACACACTTCATTTGCGGCAGTTGTGACTAATGTCCCGCTGTCTCAACATGACACGGCGGGCTGTGATCCCAGGGTGTGACACACAAGCAGGAAAAGCAGTTTAGTCATCGTTCGTCATTCCAACTGTCTCTTAACAGTTGGTGGAAGACATCTGAGCTGATCTTAAAGTTCAAATATCATAACAGACATTCTAATAAGCTGGACCTATGCAGGTCCAGCTTGGATCCAGCCTTGTCTCAGTCAAACTGAGTGAACGAGCCTTACAGTCATTTATCTCAGTGGTTCTCAAATCATTTGGGCTTCAGTACCCCCTTTCCCTGATTCCTGAATCAAAGTACCTCCATACCTGTATTTATACTGTATAAATACATATTTATACCCATATTTCCATGATTGAATCACATATTTCCCCCTTTTACACTTTCTCTCACCTTCCCCCGGTAGTACCTCCACATATCTTGTCTAATGTTGTGAAAGGGTAGCCACTCTGAGCTGATACACAAAGCCAGCGTGACCAAGCAGAGCCTGAAGTTGGGATCGATTAGTTTCCAGTTAGACAACAAACAAAAGATAAATCTTGGGTGGCAGTGACAAGGCAGGATTGTTGCTGGATACATGCTGTACTTTTGCAGTTATTAAAATATCTTTGACTCTTGATTTACAAATAAATTTGGAAGGGAAAGTGTCACTCTGCTCCCCCGCCCCCGCATCACATGCTGAACTTGTGATGTCTACTAATGAATTTTACAGCAGAGGGTAGAGTCCCTGCAAGACTGTCAGGGTTTCCCTGAGCTGTGTGTGTGAGAGAGAGGGAGAGTGTATGTGTGTGTGCGTGTGTGTGAGCGAGATACATCAACTTGTATGAGCAAAAAGGCATATGTGGAAACAGCTAGCTTTTTCCATTGCAACTTAATTTACTTCAACCTTGTCTCAAATTGAAGGAAATGGTTTATAACAAGAGCTACTGTTTAATCCTGTAAACCTGGCCAGTCACATGTACGTAGATCGAGGTGGTGTTGGGGACAGGGGGGGAAGTGGCGGGGTTGGGCCTGGCGGGGTTGGGCCTGGCGGGGTTGGGCCTGGCAAGGTTGGGCCTGGCGGGGTTGGGCCTGGCAAGGTTGGGCCTGGCGGGGTTGGGCCTGGCAAGGTTGGGCCTGGCGGGGTTGGGCCTGGCGGGGTTGGGCCTGGCGGGGTTGGGCCTGGCGGGGTTGGGCCTGGCGGGGTTGGGCCTGGCGGGCAAGGGTTGACAAGACGTTCCTTCAGAGGTTACTGATTGAGAACAGTCTGTTCTGTTAGCATGGAGTCTGTTCTGTTAGCATGGAGTCTGTTCTGTTAGCACGGGTCGACACGGAAGCTAAGTCTGTACACTACAGCCGTGGCCAAAAGTATTGGGAGCGACATACATTTTGTGTTTGCAAAGCTTGCTGGGCCTTGGCATAAAATGACTGCTAACATAATTTCAGTAATTCACATCATCAGCACAGGGTAAAGTGTGAACTAGTTCTATCCAGGTGAAATCACTTTATCATTCTGATTGGATTTTAAGAGCAGATTGATTGCTGTAAAAGAGGAGACTATTTGCAAATATAGAAAATATATGCCCCAAAAAAGCTTGAAATATGAAATGTGCCTTATTGTAATTCCAGTATTATATAGAAACATGTGAAAACAGTTTCCTCAAATACTGAACCAGCAAACTTTGCAAAACACATTTGTCATTGCCAAAACTTATGGCCACGACTGTAACTCTGTACCCCTCCTTGGGGCGATCCCCCTAAGCCTAGCTCACCGACCACCTCCGAGACTGAGAGAAACCGTCTGTTGATAGTCTGTTAGGATCTACAAGAAGTATTCGTGAGGCACTTGACTAAGTGTGTGAGATAAACGAGACACACGTCTTGATACCTCAGTATGGTATATAATCAAGCGTATACAAAATATAACTTTATTTGCGGAGTTATGTTGTCTACAAGCTGTGTCATAAAGGGCACAGATCAGCACAAATGACCAACCTTAGACCCTCAGAGAAGATAGGAAAAACCTCCTAAAGAACTCTCAATAGAGATAGGAATAGAGAGTAAGGGTACATAGAAATGTATTTTTATTTATTAACAATTTCATAATAGTTTTCATTTCTAGTTTTATTTGTATTTTTTGTATATATTTTTTAGGAGTTTAAATTTGTTATATTTTTTTCATCAGTGTCAGCCCGTTTAAATCCGCAAATAATTTCCACACTGACTTTTTGCACATTTAACAAGATCTCCGGAAACCTCTAAGCCAAACAGACAGACAGAAGTGCTGAGGGCGACATGTTTGTGTCAGAGTTTGGATACCAGGAAGAAGGAGAGAAGAAAAAAAGCAGAAAAAAGCAGTCCTTTCTATTTTCTACCACAGTCTGTTGGGATGATTGAGTAATCAGCCTTTTTCTCTCAGAGGACAAAGCTAGCCAACCATATGGCTGCCATTGAGCAACCCTTCTGCTGCATTGCGTATTACCATTTGGATGCGGGTGAAATATGCACACAGCAGCATCCTGCATTGTGTTAGGCATGCAACGGTATCTCTGGAGTTATGTGTGATACCACCTCTAACAGAGATACCTCAGAGATAACTAGGACTTTCCTCAGAATGCCCTGCAGGACTGCAGATAGGAGGATTGGGGAAGGTGGTTTCACCCAAACACCAGTAGAATATACCAGAACCAAGACATAGCCCACTTCCACACACAAAACATCATATCAGATACGAGAGTTTGTTGTGGGGGAAGGGAGAGGGGAGGCAGAGGGGAGGGAGAGGTGGAGAGGGGTGAGGTCTCCCCCCAAGTCTGTCCTTGCCTGCCACACATCTTCAGTGTGTGGCAGGAGAGAGTGTGAGGAAGGGAAGTGATCCAGGCAGGTGTCTGGGTTGGTGACGGAGAGACCTGAACACGGCTGAGAGGATTGGGAAGTTTCACTTCTTGCTGTCCTTTCTCAGATCCTATACGTTCTTACTCAGAGTCAGGGCCTCTCACCCTCTAACGTGTACTCAGCCTGTCTGTGTTCTGGATCCGTGAGATGTTGACCGTGTGGTCTTGTGTCCTCAGGTCTCAGTGATGTTGACCATGTGCTCTTGGGTCTCCTCAGGTCTCAGTGATGTTGACCGTGTGGTCTTGTGTCCTCAGGTCTCAGTGATGTTGACCGTGTGCTCTTGGATCTCCTCAGGTCTCAGTGATGTTGACCGTGTGCTCTTGGGTCTCCTCAGGTCTCAGTGATGTTGACCGTGTGGTCTTGTGTCCTCAGGTCTCAGTGATGTTGACCGTGTGCTCTTGTCTCCTCAGGTCTCAGTGATGTTGACCGTGTGCTCTTGTGTCCTCAGGTCTCAGTGATGTTGACCGTGTGGTCTTGTGTCCTCAGGTCTCAGTGATGTTGACCATGTGCTCTTGGGTCTCCTCAGGTCTCAGTGATGTTGACTGTGTGCTCTTGTGTCCTCAGGTCTCAGTGATGTTGACCGTGTGCTCTTGGGTCTCCTCAGGTCTCAGTGATGTTGACTGTGTGCTCTTGTGTCCTCAGGTCTCAGTGATGTTGACCGTGTGCTCTTGGGTCTCCTCAGGTCTCAGTGATGTTGACTGTGTGCTCTTGTGTCCTCAGGTCTCAGTGATGTTGACCGTGTGGTCTTGGGTCTCCTCAGGTCTCAGTGATGTTGACCGTGTGCTCTTGGGTCTCCTCAGGTCTCAGTGATGTTGACTGTGTGGTCTTGTGTCTCCTCAGGTCTCAGTGATGTTGACTGTGTGGTCTTGTGTCTCCTCAGGTCTCAACACTTTAGAGAGTGCATCCGGTTCATCCACGAGTGTCGTCTGGGTGGAGGCACCTGTCTGGTCCACTGGTAGGTAGGGTGTCCCAGCGCTACACTAGTGGAGGGTGAGGGGTGGAGGGGTGGGGGGGGTGAGGGGTGACTGGCTGTTCAGCTCTGCACTCAATCACTGACCACCTGGAACATGATCATAGCACCTTTACTATAAGGGTATATGTGAAATAACTGACCACGGGTTATTAAAAGTGCCTGACTTGTCTGAAGGCTTATGTCTCACTCTTGTTCCCTCTTACCCGCTTTCTCAAATACACAGACTCTCTCTCTGTCTCTCTCTCTCTGTCTCTCTCTCTCTTCCTCTATAACTCTCTCGCTCTCTCTGTCTCTCTCTTCCTCTATCACTCTCTCGCTCTCTCTGTCTCTCTCTCACTCTCTCGCTCTCTGTCTCTCTCTCTCCCTCTATCACTCTCTCGCTCTCTGTATCTCTCACTCTCTCTCTCTCTGTCTCTCTCTCACTCTCTCGCTCTCTGTCTCTCTCTCTCTCTCTTCCTCTATCACTCTCTCGCTCTCTGTATCTCTCACTCTCTCTCTCTCTGTCTCTCTCTCACTCTCTCGCTCTCTGTCTCTCTCTCCCTCTATCACTCTCTCGCTCTCTGTCTCTCTCTTCCTCTCTCACTCTCTCGCTCTCTGTCTCTCTCACTCTCTCTCTCTGTCTCTCTATCACTCTCTCGCTCTCTGTCTCTCTCTCCCTCTATCACTCTCTCGCTCTCTGTCTCTCTCTCCCTCTCTCACTCTCTCGCTCTCTGTCTCTCTCACTCTCTCTCTCTCTGTCTCTCTCTCACTCTCTCGCTCTCTCTCTCTCTCTTCCTCTATCACTCTCTCGCTCTCTGTATCTCTCACTCTCTCTCTCTCTGTCTCTCTATCACTCTCTCGCTCTCTGTCTCTCTCTCCCTCTATCACTCTCTCGCTCTCTGTCTCTCTCTCCCTCTCTCACTCTCTCGCTCTCTGTCTCTCTCCCTCTCTCACTCTCTCGCTCTCTGTCTCTCTCTCCCTCTATCACTCTCTCTCTGTCTCCTCACCCATCTTCTCTCACCACCACCCCCTGGTTTCATCCCCTCACAGTACATGAACCCAACACAAGCGTTAGTAGTCGTTTCTGCCTCCAGTGTGTTTGAGGCGGTGTTGTGCCCTCTGTGCCCCGTGGCAGCCTGGCAGGTGTGTCCCGCAGCACCACCATGGTGGTGGCCTACCTGATGACCGTGACAGAGCACGGCTGGGACGACTGTCTCTCCGCCGTCAAGGCCGTCCGCTCCTTCGTGGGCCCTAACTACGGCTTCCAGCAGCAGCTGCAGGAGTTCCAGATGACCCAGGTGTCAGAGGTACACACACACACACAAACACCCACATACACACACACACACACACACACATACACACCCACATACATACACACACACACACACGCACATACACACACATACATACACACACACACACACACACATACACACACACACACACACACAGTAGACGAACTGGTACACACACACAGATGAAGAAAAAACAATATAATGTCACTCTCCCACACATATTTATTTTTACATTTAAACTGAACAGCAGTCATTGTCAGTTCACAGGAAAATAAATAGTCCTTCGTGCTGTTTTGAAAACGCCCACTCACTCTGCCTTGCTGGGCTGGTATGTGTGCAGGGTGTAGTTACTGTAAGGGCTGGGCAACTGTCCAGCCTGGCTTTGCATCTGGTTGCTTTCACGTCACCTAAGAGGGCGGTCAACTGTTCTCAGCTCTGATCTTAAATAACCATCAGACACTCATTTATCCAGAGCAGCACAGAGAGGAGGATTTTGAACCGGTGAGCTTTTGATCGCTCTAACCGCTAGCCCATCCCCGGGTCTAGGAAGGTGTTTATCTGGTCTTATCGCTGATCGTAAATATGATGGGACAAACACTTTCTGTCTCATGTAGTTTGTGTCATCTGAGTTTATGGCTCCTGGCAACTTTCCAGATCATTCCTCGGTGATCTGTATCTTGCTTGTGATCTCTGAGATCCAGAACTGCTTGACTAGTTTTACCCTCGTCACTGAAATATATATATTTTTTAAACGGCTCTGGTTATCCCTAGTTCTCTTTCACCAGGCAGATTGATAGAAGGACTATCATCAGTACTGATGTGCTGTTTACATTTATTCATTTAGCAGACGCTTTTATCCAAAGCGTCGGCATAGGTCACTGATCATAACAACAAGATAGCCACAAAAACATTGCGAGTAGCCAAAACATGAGGCACACATTATGAACAACCAAAGTAAGTGCCAAAGGGAAGAACCATAAGAGCATGTAGTTAAACAAGTTACAATTAAACAACATGAACCGCTATAAGTGCAAGTGTACCTGTGGAAAAAACAAGCAACAATAATAAAAACAATATATCACAGCGAGTACAAACATTTAAAATCAGTTACCACTAACCACAAGAGCAACAAGAGCAACTGTTCTCACATTAGTTTATATAAAATGTCTTTAACTTTCTGCCGCCAGTAAGCAAGTACCTCTTTAGTATCGGTTCCAGAATTCAGGGCCGTGATAAAAGAAGTTTGCTGAATGAAAAATTTAATTTGACATAATCTGTTTTCCCGAAGACGTTACACTCTAATAACCCTGTAATCATGTTAACACTGGCAGGCGTGTGTGTGTATGTGTGCAAATATGAGTGTGATTGTGTGTGTGTGTAGGCATACATTGTCTGTGTAAGTGTGTATGTGCGAATCCGTTTTCATGTGTCTGTATGTGTGTGTGTGTGTATGTGTGTGTGTGTGTGTGTGTGTGCGTGTGTGTGTGTTAACTGAGTTCACAAGTTCTCTTTACACACCACCTTTGCGTATATTCAGATGTGAAGGTGAGAAAATCATTTTCCTGTGGCTAGAGAGAGACAGAGAGAGAGAGACAGACAGAGAGAGACAGAGAGAGAGACAGACAGAGAGAGACAGAGAGAGAGACAGACAGAGAGAGACAGAGAGAGAGACAGACAGAGAGAGACAGAGAGAGAGACAGACAGAGAGAGACAGAGAGAGAGACAGACAGAGAGAGACAGAGAGAGATACAGAGTGAGATACAGAGAGAGAGAGAGAGAGAGAGAGAGAGAGAGAGAGAGAGAGAGAGAGATACAGAGTGAGATACAGAGAGAGAGAGAGAGAGAGAGAGAGAGAGAGAGAGAGAGATACAGAGTGAGATACAGAGAGAGAGAGAGAGAGAGACAGACAGAGAGAGACAGAGAGAGATACAGAGTGAGATACAGAGAGAGAGAGAGAGAGAGACAGACAGAGAGAGACAGAGAGAGAGAGAGAGAGAGAGAGAGACAGGGAGAGAGAGAGAGAGAGAGAGAGAGAGAGAGAGAGAGAGAGAGAGAGAGAGAGAGAGAGAGAGAGAGAGAGAGAGAGAGAGACAGGGAGAGGGGCACGTTTTGTAAACACACCATCCTGATATATATGGTGCCTCCAGCCTGGGAAGGACAGCAGGGCTTGTAGCCTGCAGAGGAGAAGGGGAACTGGAGGGGCATGCTGGGATTGCATCAGGCTGGTCAAACTCATCACGTGTTTATCATTACTGTTAGAAGCCCCATTGCGACACGACCTTACAACAAAAACAAGAGGATCGTTATCCAGTTATGCGGGGATTTCGAGGATCGTGATTTCTTCCTTTTCTACTTATCTCACATCTGCAGTCGCTAACCTCCGTCTAGGAGATTCAGCAGTGCGCTGGGTCTCTAGGTGCTCTGAGTGGCCTTGAGGTGCTGGTGAAGTGGTGCAGCCCACCCTCCCCTGGTAGCTCTCAGCATGAGAAGCTGACCTGGAAGAAGTGAAAGTGCTCTCTGACTGCGTGTGAACATGTGTGTGAAATGCTTCTGTGTGAGGTGTGTGTGATGTGTGTGAAATGCTTCTGTGTGAGGTGTGTGTGTGATGTGTGTGAGATGCTTCTGTGTGAGGTGTGTGTGTGTGTGAGAGAGAGATGTGTGGTCCATTTGTATTAATGGGAACCCATTGGGTTTCGGCCCAAACGTAATGATTGGTCATGTTTATGACAGTCCTGCGACGCCCACAGGTATCGGATATATAAAATGTTACTGTCAAACCTCTCAACAACATTACCGACCCTGCCTTTAATACATGCGTCAACACCCTCGAGAGCAAATATATACAGTTAACAAGAGAGTGTATTGCAACTCCAATGTAGTTTCATCCCCATCTTGCTACCTCTCCTCTCTCTCTTCCCAGTACCGGGCGTGGTTGCAGTCCAGTTTCCCGCCCAGCCCGTTTGCCGACCAGGAGCAGGTGTCAGCCCTGCTGAGACGCTACAGTGAGCAGCACCAGCAGGGACACCAGGGCCAGGAGTGGATGAACCAGGCCGGCGGCATCCTGCCCCTGCCCTACAACGCCTACGGCCCCAGGGGCAGCAGCTGAGCCCGGGGCCCCTGGTCCCACCTCCCTCCACCACCCTCCACCTCCGACCTGCCGATTGGACTGAGGGAACCCCACCTACACGATCAACCCGCCCTACCCCACCACCTGCCTTAGCCCACCACCCGCCCTACCCCACCACCTGCCTTAGCCCACCACCCGCCCTACCCCACCACCTGCCTTAGCCCACCACCCGCCCAGCCCCTACAGATCCAGAAAGGGAGGTGTTTGTAGGCCGGACTGGGTTAAACTGAACTTGGTTTATCAATCATGCCTTTGACAAATGAACAGGACTCTACGGACTGTTCTGGAATTGGTGAGAGACGTTCCTTTCACACCCCTAATGTACACGAGTGAGCACCTTGAGAAGAGACACTCACCGAAGCCTTACTTTACCCCCAGCACCTTCCAGCCCCAGCCCAGACCAAGGCAGCCCAGCCCCAGCCCAGACCAAGCCCCAGCCCAGCCCCAGCCCCAGCCCAGACCAAGGCAGCCCAGCCCCAGCCCAGACCAAGGCAGCCCAGCCCCAGCCCCAGCCCAGACCAAGGCAGCCCAGCCCCAGCCCAGACCAAGGCAGCCCAGCCCCAGCCCAGAGCTCCTGATCCTCACACCTTCTCTGTCTCTGCAGCCTCACCATAAGAGAATGGTGTTTATTAATGGAATGCTATTTACATATTGGCTAAGGTCATTCTTTTAATCAAAGATGATTCTCGTGTGTGTACATGGCGGGAAAGCGACTGACTATACATTTGACGTTAATTAAACATCTCGGTTGGTTTATCTGTCCTTCGTGGTCTGAGACCAAACAGGTTATTTTCTAAATGTATCGTTAAACTATTCCTTTGTCCATGTTATGTTTGCCAAACTCTTTAGAATAAATCCTAAAACATAAAACATTTTTTATTTGTTCCTCGATGTTATGTGGTACAAAATTGTATCACTAATGATCTGTGTTTATAAATAAAATGTACAATATAATAGTTATATATTTTATAACTGCCATGTATGCAGTATATGCTAATAAACATGATTCAAGAAGCTTAAATTGTGTAGGCTGTGTGTATTTGTGTGAAAGAAGCATGTAAAAGATTAGAGGTAAACAAAGATGATGCCTAGTTGCATCTGATCTCGCCCTCTCACAGCAAACCTTTCTCCTCTGGTGGAAATCTAGACCAGATCCAAACAACAACCTAACTGAGCTAACACAAGCTTTGCCCCCCAGGTGAAGCCAACCCCAACAGCGGCTCAAATCCTCAAAACCCAGCTGGCCACGTGACTTCACCTATGCCACATCCGCTTTTCACAGTTTCTAAATGATGTTTGTGTCCGTCTCCGCACTGCACTGAGGAAGACTATTCATAGACTACTACAAAAAACAGTTTTCACCTGCGCTTTGAGAGCAAACCCTCGATATTCCCTTCCCTCAAAACGTTGATGCCTGTGTTAAACACTACTTATCGGGGGAATGTCCCTGTACTTACTGTAAGTCGCTCTGGATAAGAGCTATGTATATGGGCTATACTAGGCTATATCGTGTTGATGAGGGAAGGTTCTCATATTCAAGGTGTACTGGACTGGGGTGGCGTTATAACAGTCTTCATCATACCGCTCGTCGAATAAATTCCCCTACCTGATTAGTGGGCTATGTTTTGATACACTGAAGTCATATTCATGACTACAGGCCTATGTGTTCCAAATGTGTCAGTGATAAATCAAAATCACGTTACATTTCAGAATTAAGTTGGAAAATCCTAGAGAGCAGAGCATGGAGATATAGAGTTGTTCTGATCATATAGAGGACGTCCGGGATAGATGGCTCAGTCAGTCATAACAAATAAGTGGATTTATAAGTCTCTAAGGTGAATATTACATTGAGGATAACTTTATAACATATTTACCAAGCCCTATGAACTAGGATTGACGCTGACTGTCTTTCAGCTATACTCAGATCGACTATATCAGAGACGTTAGTGGGAAAAGTCTGGGTCAGACTTTCAGCAGCTGTAAAGACTGTAATTGGCACCCGATAGACAAATAGTGATGTCAAATTTTAAGGAATCCCTAGGACAGTGCTGCATGAATGCCGTGCGTGTACGGGTTTATAGAGGAAACTTGGATTTTATGACGTTGTAAAAATCCCCCTACAGTACTATCTTTATTGCCCAGAATTATTCAATAGCCTACTTCAACATAGCTCGGACTGTCTATGTAGTCTGTCCCCACTCAATCTCCTGTCAGTTGATTTCTTGTAAAAGCTGAAGCTTCGAAGAAAACTGACAACCGGATTTGTGGGCGTGGTAACGTAGAGCTGAATCAACCAATCGTCTGTCCTGAAACAAAGCTTCATTCATCAACTTCTGGATGATAAACTGTTTGAGTTGAGTTGTTAATTTACAGACTGCCCGCGCAGGCATTCAGTTGACTTCTATAGGCTATCTGACGTACCACATTAAAAACATCAAAGGTAGCGTACACGGAACGAATTCTTAACTTTATCTCAAAGTTTGTAGTTTTTGACTGTCGAATGAGGAAGAAGCCTGAGATTTAACGTCTCAAATTTTCAGAACGTAAGCCATTTTCACATAGTACAGCTGAACCTAAATGATTGTTTTCTCTCTCTAGATGTCTATGAGCCCCGGTGGTCGCAGGCTAAAACAATGGCTGGTTGAACAGATACATAGCGGACAGTACCCGGGACTTTTGTGGGAGGATGACAGTCGCAGTATGTTCCGGATCCCCTGGAAGCATGCTGGAAAACAAGACTACAACCAGGAGATAGACGCCTCTATTTTCAAGGTAGGTGCAAACTTTCGGTAGCGGTGATCGGTGTCTTCAGACGCAAGCGGCAGCTCTGTCAGGAAATAAAACATCTGTATTATTCGGTCTACGCAGGCTGTTTTCTAGATTTACTGTCCAACAAATCTAGGTTTTCAAATGGCCATTAAATATCGATTTGTTTATTTAGAGTTGCAAAATTAATTTACTGTGATTTATTGTATTTGATGTATCAGTCAGTATTTGATATATTTTTAACGACCATTTAAAATAACAAATAATGTGTTCATTTAGCAAACTATCCAAAACATATAGCACATAGGCAGATGTTTGAACATGCGACCTCTTGAGCTGCACTCTGACCACCCTATAAGACATAATTAATGTTGATAAAACATTAATCAAACACTCTAATGTCAATCTAATGAAGCCCTACAATCTGTCAGTTTATTGAAGTTAACATCATCATAGAATATCATGGCAATAATAACAACTTGTTACTTTAGCAGGCATTTTTATTAATCCAAAGCAACACGCGGGTGGGTGAGGGTGGACTCGCACCTGCAACCTTTTAACCAGCAGTCAAACGCCCCCCATCCGAGGCACACCCACCCCCGTTCGGACTGTGTGTGTTGTGTTCCTGCAAGCCTGGGCTGTGTTCTGACTGTGTGTGTTGTGTTCCTGCAGGTGGGCTGTGTTCTGACTGTGTGTGTGTTCTGTTCCTGCAGGCCTGGGCTGTGTTCAAAGGGAAGTTCAAGGAGGGGGACAAGGCTGAACCGGCCACATGGAAAACCCGGCTGCGATGTGCGCTGAACAAGAGTCCCGACTTCGAGGAGGTGGCAGAACGCTCCCAGCTGGACATTTCAGAGCCCTACAAGGTGTACCGGATCGTCCCTGAGGAGGAACAGAAGAGTAAGCCTCTACAACCTCACCACTTCATAATATGACAGACTTATTTGTATCCAAGGCGACAAACAGCGTAGTGGGGGGGGGGGGGGGGGGGGGGGTGCGTGGATTTGAACCTGGTACATCTAGATATGTGGTCATATGCTTTGCCACTGAGCTACATCCATCGTTGGCACCCTACCCTATACTGAGGTGCAGGATGTTGGGTCGTTGAAGCCAGAAAAAAAGGGATCGAAACATTGATCATTTATTAGTGTTTGTCAAATGACAAGTAATATTCTCTGCATGGTTCCATGGTAAAGGCACAGTGCTGGTGTTTCAGCTGTCTGCTCATGTCTGGGTCCCCTCCAGCAGGTAAAGGTGTAGCTTCAGTCATGACTGCTAGCTCGGGTGACATCACGGACATGGACTGCAGTCCCGAAGACCTGGAGGAACTCATCAAAGAGGTAAGGCCTCTAGATTTGTTGTCTCTTTTGTCGTATCCCAAGTTCCTTCTCTCTACTCTTCCTGCCTGCTTGTATCTTTCTGCACTGTTTTGTGGTTTAAGATTTTTTTTTTGTCACTGGACAGCCTCTCGTCAAATCTGCTGTCTCTGTTTTAAACTGAGAGACCGATGTGGGTTCTCTCTCTCACTCTCATTCTCTCTCTCTCTGTCTCTCTATTCAGTCCAATATGCTTCATTGGTATGAAGGTGCAGGCTAGACAATGTAGCTAAAGCAGTCCACAATGAAGGGATGTCATAACGTCATTATAAACATATCATAGAACTGAATTATCATCAGTCAAAAACCAACAATTATAATAATGCCAGGTAACATATAATCTACTATGATAATAATCATTTGAATATCTCTCTCTCCCTCTCTCTCTCTCTCTCTCTCTCTCTCTCTCTCTCTCTCTCTCTCTCTCTCTCTCTCTCTCTCTCTCTCTCCTCTCTCTCTCTCTCTCTCTCTCTCTCTCTCTCTCTCTCTCTCTCTCTCCCTCTCCCTCTCCCTCTCCCTCTCCCTCCAGTCCACCAGTGAAGACTACCTTGGAAGAAGTCACTCACCACAAGAGGAAGGCAGTAGGATCCAGCCAGGCCTGGAGTACTGGAATACTGGAGTGCTCAGTGGTAAGTGTGTGTGTGTGCGTGTGTGTGTGTGCGTGTGTGTGCGTGTGTGTCACACATCTCTCTCTCATTGAGCTCTTTTCACCACTGCCTCAGTTAAATCATGCTCTCTGAGGGTCGTCATCCGTTTTCTGTGTTGATCCCTCTGTCAAGATTATTCTCAGAACAGTTCCTCCTTCGTGACAGCTTGGACCCAGTCTTAAAAATAACTGTAGCTTGACCCCAGAGCAACAGGGGTTAAAAAGACTTCTTTACTGAAGTCCTCAATTCTGAGAGGAAAAGATTGGCTAATATCCCTTTGCACATTGCTGACCAAAGGGATTTTTTTCTGGTTGTGCTTTAAAAGCTAGATGTTTTTTTTGATGAAATGACAAATGTTTTTGTGCTGTCACTCGAAGACTGTGGCTTTAATCAAGTGTGTTTATCTGTTTGTGTTTGTGTTTGTCCGGCTGGTGTTGACTCGTGTGTTGTCTGATTTTCAGCTTTCCCTTCGTATTCAGAGTCTTCGCCTGTGGGGTCCTTTGGCACAGGTACCCCTCCACTCACATTTCTCTCAGGATAAACTACGTATTTGGTTTGACTTAAAACTTGAAATTCTAGATTTGAATATATTTAGTATTTCTAGTATAAGAATTCAGAGCAGGTGGTTATATTAACTTTTCCATTAGGTGTTCTGATCCTTGACTTTCTGTCTGCAGTATTTGTCTTGTATGATGCTTTGGCAAAAAGCTTTAAATTAATATAATGTACAATATGGGAACTAATTTCCCCCTCCTCCCCCCCTCTTCATCCCCTCCTCCCCCCTATTCATCCCCTCCTCCCCCCTATTCATCCCCTCCTCCCCCCTCTTCATCCCCTCCTTCCCTATTCTCTGTCTCCTCCCTCCCTCCTCCCCCCTCTCCTCCCCCAGCTTTCTCCCAGTTGATGATCAGTTTCTACTACTCCGGCAAGCTCATGCACACCATGATGACCTCCAACCCCGAGGGCTGCCGGCTGTGTCCGGGGCTGCCTCCGCTGGCCCACAGCGCCCCCTACGGGCCGGGCAGCATGCAGACCGTGTGTTTCCCTCCTGCTGAGCTCATCGAAGCGGAACGCCAGCGGCAGGTGACACGCAAGCTCCTGGGCCACCTGGAGAGAGGGCTGCTGTTGCGGTGCAACCGAGAGGGCGTGTTCGTCAAGAGGCTGTGCCAGAGCCGGGTGTTCTGGAGCGGGGCGGGCGGCTGCCTGGGGCCCCAGTACAGCCCCGGACCCTGCAAGCTGGAGAGAGACGCCGTGGTCAAGATCTTCGACACCGGGAGGTTCCTCGAAGGTTAGACACCGTGGTTGATGAGACTTCTCTATGTGTGTGTGTGTGGGACTGTAATGTTCTGTCGTTCTGATACATCCCTAAGTTAAAGAATGGCAGGTGGAATCTGGAATCACACGCTTTGTGCATTCCGTTAAACGTCTGCGAGGCGAGCCTGTCACAGTTTCTTCCTTGCGTCTTTCAAACCTTGACACAAGATTGTATTTCACACAGGAGTATGAACTGACCTCTTGTGCAATAATAAAAACTAAAATGCCTGTTGAAAGAAAATGCTGACCTCTACCTATGCCCTCATCCTCCACCCCCCACCCCCACCCTCCTCCACCCCCCACTCCACCCTCCTCCACCCCCACCCTCCTACACCCCCCACTCCACCCTCCTCCACCCCCACCCTCCACCCCCCACTCCACCCTCCTCCACTCCACGCTCCTCCACCCCCCACTCCACCCTCAGCTCTCCACCTGTACCAGGAAGGCCAGTTCCCTGCTCCAGACGCCACCGTCACCCTCTGTTTTGGAGAAGAGCTCCATGACCTCGGCCTGGCCAGGAACAAGCTCATCATCGTGCAGGTGAGGCCTCCCACACCTGGTCTACACACTGCACAAGTGTTTTAACAACACTTCCCAACAAATCAACTCCATTCTTAATTGGGCAGTTTTCTTTCATAAAGAAACTCACGCTTCTCTTTTGGCTAGTCGGATAGAGAAAGGCACTGTTGGTAGGAGAGTGAACTTGATTAGTCAGTCTTCCATCACAAGTCATGTAACAAATATTGTAGAGGATCTTCATGACGACCAAAACAAATCCAACATCCCATTTCCTAAACACTTGAGATGGTTTGAATTTAACAGGGTTTACATTTCTCTTTGTCTCTCTCTCTCTGTGTCTCTCTCTGTGTCTCTCTCTGTGTCTCTCTCTCTCTCTCTCTCTCTCTCTCTCTCTCTCTCTCTCTCTCTCTCTCTCTCTCTCTCTCTCTCTCTCTCTCTCTCTCTCTCTCTCTCTCAGGTCACTGCTGTGAACAGCCAGCAGCTTTTGGAGGCGGTGATCCCCCGGCGCCCCCAGTACCCCAGCCCCCCCCTGGAGGTGTCTGACGAGCTGGCAGGAGACCAGGTGGCCCGCATCTACCAGGACCTGTGCAGCTACAGCGCCCCCCAGAGGACAGCCTGCTACAGGGAAAACATGCCCATCACTGCCTGAGCAGACCAGACAGGCAGACAGGAAGGAAGACAGGCAGACAGACAGACAAGCAGACAGGCAGGCAGGCAGACAGACAGGCAGACAGGATCTAGTTGATGACAGAAATAGGAGAAGCATGGAACATAGTGACGAGGGTTTAGTGAATATGTTTCATGGATGGAAATGGTGATTCTAACGCCAAAGCTTCAGAAAGTATTTTCATACAACAGTCAATAAATGTATATTTTTCTATGTTCCTTTTCTTCTGATGTGTTTTGTACAAGAGCTTAAGACGACAGCATTATTGTTCTGAATAGTTTGAGCTCCATAATGGATAGGTTTTACTATCCACAATCATGTTCCACAGTTTGTAACCATTGTGCATTGCCATTGTCTTTTCATAACTGGGAAATAAAAATCCAGATTTTCAATCAATCTTTGTCTCTCAATTATC
The DNA here is from genome assembly GCF_963692335.1 of Osmerus eperlanus. Lineage (NCBI taxonomy): Eukaryota > Metazoa > Chordata > Actinopteri > Osmeriformes > Osmeridae > Osmerus > Osmerus eperlanus. Next base: position 48,448 of record NW_026911673.1, read on the forward strand.
TTTGAATACCCTAAACTCAACATCCAACAAAAAAGCAGTCTTGCTTCCTACAGAAACTCTATCAAAACAAGTTTTGGGGAAGTTATTCATATTTTTTATCACTTTTGTACTGGAAATCCAAGATGATCTTCCAGAGAAGTATGACTGTAGATAGTAACCCCTTTGGTTATTTACCCCAATACACACATGCTAACCCCTTTGGTCATTTCATCCAAAACACACATGCTAACCCCTTTGGTCATTTACCACAAAACACATATATTAATCCCTTTGGTCATTTCATCCAAAACACACATACTAACCCCTTTGGTCATTTACCCCAAAACACACATGCTAACCCCTTTGGTCATTTCATGAAATACACACATGCTAACCCCTTCGGTCATTTCATCCAAAACACACATGATAACCCCTTTGGTCATTTACATGCTAACCCCTTTGGTCATTTACCCCAAAACACACATACTAACCCCTTCGGTCATTTTATCCAAAACACACCTGCGAACCCCTTTGGTCATTTAACCCAAAACACACATGCTAACCCCTTTGGTCATTTACCCCAAAACACACATATTAATCCCTTTGGTCATTTTATCCAAAACACACATGCTAACCCCTTTGGTCATTTCATCCAAAACACACATACTAATCCCTTTGGTCATTTTATCCAAAACACACATGATAACCCCTTTGGTCATTTACCACAAAACACACATTAATCCCTTGTGTCATTTTATCCAAAACACACATACTGACCTCTTTGGTCATTTACCCCAAAACACACATGCTAACCCCTTTGGTCATTTCATCCAAAACACACATACTAATCCCTTTGGTCATTTACCCCAAAACACACATGCTAACCCCTTTGGTCATTTCATCCAAAACACACCTGCTAACCCCTTTGGTCATTTACCCCAAAACACACATATTATTCCCTTTGGTCATTTTATCCAAAACACACATGCTAACCCCTTTGGTCATTTCATCCAAAACACACATACTAATCCCTTTGGTCATTTTATCCAAAACACACATGATAACCCCTTTGGTCATTTACCACAAAACACACATTAATCCCTTCTGTCATTTTATCCAAAACACACATACTGACCTCTTTGGTCATTTACCCCAAAACACACATGCTAACCCCTTTGGTCATTTCATCCAAAACACACATACTAATCCCTTTGGTCATTTACCCCAAAACACACATGCTAACCCCTTTGGTCATTTCATCCAAAACACACCTGCTAACCCCTTTGGTCATTTACCACAAAACACACATATTAATCCTTTTGGTCATTTTATCCAAAACACACATACTAACCCCTTTGGTCATTTACCCCAAAACACACATGCTAACCCCTTCGGTCATTTTATCCAAAACACACCTGCGAACCCCTTCGGTCATTTAACCCAAAACACACATGCTAACCCCTTTGGTCATTTACCCCAAAACACACATATTAATCCCTTTGGTCATTTTATCCAAAACACACATGCTAACCCCTTTGGTCATTTAATACAAAACACACATACTAATCCCTTTGGTCATTTTATCCAAAACACACATGATAACCCTTTTGGTCATTTACCACAAAACACACATTAATCCCTTCTGTCATTTTATCCAAAACACACATACTGACCTCTTTGGTCATTTACCCCAAAACACACATGCTAACCCCTTTGGTCATTTCATCCAAAACACACATACTAATCCCTTTGGTCATTTACCCCAAAACACACATGCTAACCCCTTTGGTCATTTCATTCAAAACACACCTGCTAACCCCTTTGGTCATTTACCACAAAATACACATATTAATCCTTTTGGTCATTTTATCCAAAACACACATACTAACCCCTTTGGTCATTTACCCCAAAACACACATGCTAACCCCTTTGGTCATTTACCCCAAAACACAAATGCTAACCCCTTTGTTCATTTCATCCAAAACACACCTACTAACCCCTTTGGTCATTTCATCAAAAACACATGCTAACCCCTTTGGTCATTTAACCCAAAACACACCTACTAACCCCTTTGGTCATTTACCCCAAAACACACATACTAACCCCTTTGGTCATTTTATTCAAAACACACATGCTAACCCCTTTGGTCATTTAACCCAAAACACACATGCTAACCCCTTTGGTCAATTTATCAAAAACACACATGCTAACCCCTTTGGTCATTTTCCCCAAAACACACATGCTAACCCCTTTGGTCAATTCATCAAAAACACAGATGCTAACCCCTTTGGTAATTTCATCAAATACACACATGCTAACCCCTTTGGTCATTTACCCCAAAACACACATACTAACCCCTTTGGTCATTTTATCCAAAACACACCTGCTAACCCCTTTGGTCATTTTATTCAAAACACACATACTAATCCCTTTGGTCATTTTATCCGAAACACACATGCTAACCCCTTTGGCCATTTCATCAAAAACACACATGCTAACCCCTTTGGTCATTTACCCCAAAACACACATATTAATCCCTTTGGTCATTTACCCCAAAACACACATGCTAACCCCTTTGGTCATTTAACCCAAAACACACATGCTAACCCCTTTGGTCATTTACCACAAAACACACATTAATCCCTTCTGTCATTTTATCCAAAACACACATACTGACCTCTTTGGTCATTTACCCCAAAACACACATGCTAACCCCTTTGGTCATTTCATCCAAAACACACATACTAATCCCTTTGGTCATTTACCCCAAAACACACATGCTAACCCCTTTGGTCATTTCATTCAAAACACACCTGCTAACCCCTTTGGTCATTTACCACAAAACACACATATTAATCCTTTTGGTCATTTTATCCAAAACACACATACTAACCCCTTTGGTCATTTACCCCAAAACACACATGCTAACCCCTTTGGTCATTTACCCCAAAACACAAATGCTAACCCCTTTGTTCATTTCATCCAAAACACACCTACTAACCCCTTTGGTCATTTCATCAAAAACACATGCTAACCCCTTTGGTCATTTAACCCAAAACACACCTACTAACCCCTTTGGTCATTTACCCCAAAACACACATACTAACCCCTTTGGTCATTTTATTCAAAACACACATGCTAACCCCTTTGGTCATTTAACCCAAAACACACATGCTAACCCCTTTGGTCAATTTATCAAAAACACACATGCTAACCCCTTTGGTCATTTTCCCCAAAACACACATGCTAACCCCTTTGGTCAATTCATCAAAAACACAGATGCTAACCCCTTTGGTAATTTCATCAAATACACACATGCTAACCCCTTTGGTCATTTACCCCAAAACACACATACTAACCCCTTTGGTCATTTTATCCAAAACACACCTGCTAACCCCTTTGGTCATTTTATTCAAAACACACATACTAATCCCTTTGGTCATTTTATCCGAAACACACATGCTAACCCCTTTGGCCATTTCATCAAAAACACACATGCTAACCCCTTTGGTCATTTACCCCAAAACACACATATTAATCCCTTTGGTCATTTACCCCAAAACACACATGCTAACCCCTTTGGTCATTTAACCCAAAACACACATGCTAACCCCTTTGGTCAATTCATCCAAAACACACATTCTAACACCTTTGGTCATTTACCCCAAAACACACATGCTAACCCCTTTGGTCATTTACCCCAAAACACACATATTAATCCCTTTGGTCATTTTATCCAAAACACACATGATAACCCCTTTGGTCATTTACCACAAAACACACATATTAATCCCTTCGGTCATTTTATCCAAAACACACATACTGACCTCTTTGGTCATTTACCCCAAAACACACATGCTAACCCCTTTGGTCATTTCATCCAAAACACACATACTAATCCCTTTGGTCATTTATCCCAAAACACACATGCTAACCCCTTTGGTAATTTCATCCAAAACACACCTGCTAACCCCTTTGGTCATTTACCACAAAACACACATATTAATCCCTTTGGTCATTTTATCCAAAACACACATACTAACCCCTTTGGTCATTTACCCCAAAACACACATGCTAACCCCTTTGGTCATTTACCCCAAAACACACATGCTAACCCCTTTGTTCATTTCATCCAAAACACACATGCTAACCCCTTCGGTCATTTAACCCAAAACACACATGCTAACCCCTTTGGTCATTTACCACAAAACACACATATTAATCCCTTTGGTCATTTTATCCAAAACACACATGCTAACCCCTTTGGTCATTTAATACAAAACACACATACTAATCCCTTTGGTCATTTTATCCAAAACACACATGATAACCCTTTTGGTCATTTACCACAAAACACACATTAATCCCTTCTGTCATTTTATCCAAAACACACATACTGACCTCTTTGGTCATTTACCCCAAAACACACATGCTAACCCCTTTGGTCATTTCATCCAAAACACACATACTAATCCCTTTGGTCATTTACCCCAAAACACACCTGCTAACCCCTTTGGTCATTTTATTCAAAACACACATACTAATCCCTTTGGTCATTTTATCCAAAACACACATGATAACCCCTTTGGTCATTTACCACAAAACACACATATTAATCCCTTCGGTCATTTTATCCAAAACACACATACTGACCTCTTTGGTCATTTACCCCAAAACACACATGCTAACCCCTTTGGTCATTTACCCCAAAACACACATACTAACCCCTTCGGTCATTTTATCCAAAACACACCTGCTAACCCCTTTGGTCATTTAACCCAAAACACACACGCTAACCCCTTTGGTCATTTACCCCAAAACACACACGCTAACCCCTTTGGTCATTTACCCCAAAACACACATACTAACCCCTTCGGTCATTTTATCCAAAACACACCTGCTAACCCCTTTGGTCATTTCATTCAAAACACACATACTAATCCCTTTGGTCATTTTATCCAAAACACACATACTAATCCCTTTGGTCATTTTATTCAAAACACACATACTAATCCCTTTGGTCATTTAACCCAAAACACACATGACAACCCCTTTGGTCAATTCATCCAAAACACACATTCTAACCCCTCTGGTCATTTACCACAAAACACACATATTAATCCCTTTGGTCATTTTATCCAAAACACACATACTAACCCCTTCGGTCATTTACCCCAAAACACACATACTAACCTCTTTGGTCATTTACCCCAAAACACACATGCTAACCCCTTTGGTCATTTACCCCAAAACACACATACTAACCAGTGCGAATTATACAATTAAAATCGGGGGGGATCAACTTCTTCTCCAGGGCGTAAAGTAATATTTACGATTACAGGTAAGAACGATATATAAATGTATCGACCCCCCCGACCTGTTGTTTTTACCTCTTTTGAGGGGGGTCCAAGTCTAAGCTCCCCGTGTAATTCGAACCCTGGTAGATACCATCTCTGTTTCCAACAGTCTCGTTTTTACACTAATGTCTGTATCATAATAACTTCTTACATTGATGCATTGAATGATGTGAGGTCCAGTTACCAGCGTGACATTAAAAGTAATTAAGTGTAGTAATTACGACTTTTGACTAAGTAGGTTATATGTCAGATCCCATACATACTGTAACTTGAGTGAAAAAGTGTAGTCAGCACGTCAACTTTTACCAGAGTTCAAACGAGTATCAGTACTTCTACTTGAGTGAAGAATGTCTGTACTTTTGCCATCTCTGCATATTACCCACGGCTAATCCCTAAATCCCGTAAAATACTGTCACTGCACAGGCTAGATCTGTAAACACACTTTCTTGGAAATGACAGTTTAGCTGTTGTTTTCTTTCACCACACTTGTCAGTGATTGTCCTAGCTCATAAATTTGGCTAATAAGGCTCAGAGTGTTCTCAGTTATCATATTATTATTCTTTGGAAAGGTTTTTCAAAAATTTATGTTGAATTAGTATTCAGTATAATTGTGGAAAAAGTGGAGAAAAAGATTACATAAATTGTTGATAAGAATATGAGCTCTTTTGGATAATGACTTAAATTACTGATTATCTAGTAGGCCTCTAGTATTGTCGTGAGGAACAGGACTGACAAATTCCAATACACTTTAAACTTAAAACGTGTGGCTGCCAGCATCTCTGATACGTCTGAAACACCCCTGTGAAACCAGTGGTACCAGTTTCTGGTACCTTTGTGAAACCAGAAGATCCTGAAGGGGGAGAGAGAGGAAACCCCTGGGAGACAAGTGTCTGAGTCAGACGAGAGAAAGGAGAGAAAAGAAGGACGGAGAGAAAGGAGGAAGGAAGGAAGGAAGGAAGGAAGGAAGGAGGGAGGGAGGGAGGGAGAGGAAGGAGCCAGACTTCTGGAGAGAGCGGAGATGACTAAGGCCGGCTGTGGGTGATTCACGGAGGGATGACCCTCGTCTTCCTTCTCCTCGCCTTCCTTATCCTCGCGGGCTCTCGATTACAACACCATTCATAACATTCTGACCACAAACAAACGACATGAGTTACAGGCAGTGTCGTCTCATGTCATGTCAGTCTGTAACAAGCAATATGCTCCCATTGTAAAGTAATGGAGATGATTCACAGAGCTTGTGTTTACTGTCCACAGAGGATATGTTATTATATATAAATGCCCTCACACACATAAGCAGGAGCAGAAACACACACACACACACACAAATGTATGGCTACATTCATAAGCATGCATACTTGCTCATGCATGCACACACACAGGGGCACACACACACATGCGCAGACACAAACACATGCACACAAACGGACACACACACACCTACACACACCTACACACACTCTCACTTCCTCCTTCACAGCTCTGTAGTGTTCCAGGTCATTTGGTGATGATTTAGAAACAAAACATAGCTAGTTAGTAAATGTCACCACACACACACATTACTTGTGTTTCTGACTCAACAGGGATAAGTTGGTTGAAGATTTGGGGGATTTGCGGTGACACATCACGACTGTGTTTGGGACACAATTAATGCACAAGTACAGGCTTTAACTATGAATCACTACACTACAGATACTTCTACAGTAGCCTTTTCCCTGTCATTTACACCTTCGACCAGGCATTAATACTTGTATAGTTGAGTATGTGAGTGTGTCTTTGCACACCTTTGTGCATCTACGTGTGGACCCCTCCAAGTAAGAGAACAGGAACTTACTGCAATATCAGAAACTGCTACAGGAAACCAAGCCGACGCCCCCGCTACGATCTGTCTGAGGCTGTTCTGACAGCTTTACTGAGACAGGTAGAATCTTCTGGAAGGCCCCCCTTACTGTGTAGCATCTCTGTCTCTTCCACTAATCCTTTGGTCATCTCACATAAGTTTAATTTCTATTTCAATCATTTAGCAGATGCCTTTGTCCAAAGGGACATACGAATACTGCATGTAGAAAGTACAACATGAATGAAGGATTACAAGTGCACAGTTATGACAGGATTCTGGTAGTTTAGAGTCAAGGAAGGGTCTGCATTTTACCAGGCACAGTGCAGAAATAACATCTCAGTTTCCAGGCACAGTACAACAATACCATATTTGGACCAGTTAGTAGAAACATGAAAGTGACCTTAAACAGAAATCTAATGTCAAACCAGGGTTAGGAACCTTTTGGAGCACATCGGTCAAGGCATGTCAAGTAATTGTGCATTTTTGTCTGTGTGCGTGTCTGGACGTGTCTGCGTGTGTGTGTGTTGGAGTGTGCGTGTGTGTTTCAGTGTGTGTGTGTGGTTGGGAGAGGGGTGGTTGGATGGTGTGTGGTCATCTGAGGAAGTTTATGCAGACCGTTGCAGTCAGTGTCTCCTGTGTGGTGAAGCTCATGTTGCAACACAGCCTGTGGAGTCTTGAGGCCTGTGGAGACTTGAGGCCTGTGGAGTCTTGAGGCCTGTGGAGTCTTGAGGCCTGTGGAGTCTTGAGGCCGGAGGAGTCTTGAGGCCGGAGGAGTTGAGGCCTATCCTCATCCACCCCCCATTCACTCACCCCCCCCACCCAACCCCCCCCCCCCCCCCACACACACACACACACACCAGGTTTGGCCCACCCTGAAGGTAGGATACCCAGATATTGTTCAATACCCAAGAACAATATTTCCCATATTGGTATGGGACAAAGTGGTTTTGTTTTTGTTGTCGGCGGTCAGATTTGTGGGTTGCTGACTGTGTGGTTTTTCGGAATAATTGTCAAGATGTTTCTAGTGATCTGTAGACTCATGTGATTCCCCTTCTGCATTTTCATTGTTGTCAATAAAGCTTGATGATTTCGGAGAAAAAATAAGTGTTTGAGACAAACCAGAGAGAGAAATCAGTCCTTTCAAACAGTGTTCTGTGGACACGAACAGTGATAGTCACCTTTTGAAAGACTTTTGTAGTAACACATAAATGTCTATCAATTATTGCCAAAAAAATTGACAGAATTATAAAGAGAAAGTAGATTGAGATAAAATTCAATTTGAACGAATCAATAATTTAAATGATTTTGTATACATAATCTGACAGTGTGTGGTAGACCAATCATTTAAAAACATTTGGAGTGGGTTTTGTTTAAATTATTAAAAATGTATTTTTGCATTCTGTTGCATAACACAGAATCAAACTAACCTCCACTGTGGTCAGAATAGAAATTGTCAAGCCCTGGTGTGGAAAAAGGAATCCTCTAAATGTACCCCAGTTCCAAACTTCAATTTTGCCTGAGTTTGATCATTTATGTATTTATTTATTTATAAATCGGAACTAAACCTAAAAATCAGTACAACAGGCAACAGCTGGGGGTAGAACAATAACATGGTTATACACGCAGCTCGGTGGTTAGAGTGTTTATCTGCAGATCCAGAGAGCACAGGTTTGAAAACTCCTTACAACTTGAGGAGTTGTAAGTCGCTTCGGATACAAGCGTCTTCTGAATGAAACCATTACAACTGCACTGTGATGTGTAGTGATTTACCAAGAGGCTGTGTTAAGCAATCAGGGGTCTGGTGGTCTGGGGTGTGGAGGAAGGGCAGGGAGGAGGACGGGGAGAGGCGTCTCTGGAGGACTGAGGTTTGAAGCCAGCGTGTGTGAGATGAGAATAGGACTCAGAGAGGAACTGGAAGAGTGTTGAGATCATGATGTGGAGAGAGAGACAGACAGGTGGACAGAAGAACACACACACACTCACACACACACACACTCACACACATTTAATTCACAGACTCACTCTTAAAGTTGGAGGAGGTATCTATTCTGTGTATGGACGTGTGTATGGAAGTTGAAGAACAAGTTCAAGTCACTGTTGTGGCCCATAGTTTAGAACATTTAGTTTGGATGATAACATTCCAATTTGAACACTTTACAACAAGACAGATGTTTTGAAACCAGAATTGTCATCTTGTGTCAGAAGCTGGTCTCCCAAGCATAACACTATTATATTTAGATCTCATTTAAATTAGAGCTTAATGTAGTTTTATTCTATAAATCTTTTTCTACACAATTGGAAGTGTATTTAAATGTAGTACAGATTTTGTATATTCACAATCTCATTGACAACTTTTATGTATGCAATTATGTTTACACTCATACTTAGTAAGTATACTTTAAGCCTAATGTATCTTCTAATGTGGCCTGCTAAAGCTAATGTTAGCTCAGTCTTGCGTCAGGTATAAGCCTGGCCGTGGTCAAAAGCCTGGGTGATTCCCTGACTGTCTCATCTCCCCCCGGACAGGAAGTCCTCTCTGACAGGAAGTCCACTCTGACAGGAAGTGATCGCAGCAGCATACCACTTCCTGAGTGAAAAGAGGAATGGGTACTGCTCGACGGGTCAGACCAAGCTCTCTGGGTATGTTTTATCTACTTTAATTAATTGATGATTAAAGTCAAATATGTAAATAAACACATGTTTATCAGATATGCCTGTTATGACTTTGTTTAAAGTGTTACTTTAAATAAACTTTCAGATTTTTTTTTATTTTTTTTATTCCTGCCCTTACAATTCATCCACATACATTTTGAAAAGCAAAATGAAATCATAATTTTTTTCTGGGAAATTCTGTAGTCTAATGAGTTGAGTAGTCTAATGGCCTAATTATGGCCGAGTTGTTCTCTGGACTGTGTGTATCATGTTCAGGTGAAAACGAAACAGAGGGTTGGATGGGGGGGTGTCAGTCCCTCGGGGGCGGGGGGGGGGGGGGGGTACAGTGATCACAAGGTCATGAATGGGTTTTTTTTGCACCAAACTGCCGCTGGTCTTCTTACAGTTCAGTGCTCACTGTTTCAGAAAAACACAAACACACATGAACTCACACACACCCGCACACACATGCACTCACACACACCAAAACAACTCATCATAATCGGAAACAATCGTTATGAAAGATCTGTATAAGATTTGTATGTCATTGTTCTTGTCACACCATTGTGTCATGAAGACCTGAAGCTTATAAGATGCATTTTCCAAAATATATCTCTTTTCAACGGGGTAAAATGTCAATATTCCGTTTTTTTTTACTGGAAACCTGAGATGACACTTCCCTACTACACAGCCATCCAGGACTGATGTTTAATCACAACATCAAAGTGGACGTTGTCACACAGGTTCTTGTAACTCAGACTGTTACTTGGCATCAACCACTGTAACTACCCTACTAAGACTACACAGACAGCTATAGATGTGAAGATGTTGATGCCTGTGTGTGTGTGTGTGTGGGTGTGTGTGTGTGTGTGTGTGTGTGTGTGTGTGTGTGTGTGTGTCGGATGCTATCCTGTAGGTGACTACTGACAGGAGACAGTTACACCAACAAGCATGAGGCGACAGAAAAGCACCTACCCTAAAAATAAACGTTCTAGTGCTGGTATTGAAAAAGCCTGTTGTAAGAATAGAAACATTTGAAAGTCAGATTAGCTCTTTGTTTTTACCTTTTCATTGTTTATTTTTTCAGGGATAGCACACAATTAAAAATTAATATTTTTTACCAGTTAGCCATCTGCAAGCAACCACGGAACAGCAAATACACGACGTAAAACATCACGATGAGTCCATCAATTAGAGATAAAATAAGTACAACTAGAGAGGGTAGAATTTCTGGGGAAATTGTAGGGTGTGCTTGCTTGCGTCGGTTGTACAATGATTTTAATGCCATTTTTACAACTGATATTCCTGTATATTTTATATAAAAATGCATAGGGCCTACTTATTATGTATAAATATTACATAGATTTAAAAGCATCAAAATACGAGTGAAGTGTAGAATGAAATAGATGTCTTCTCATTTCCCCTGCAAGAGGCAGCCTCATCGTTGAATCAAAACGAATACATTTGGCAGACCGGTGTAAAAATTGACCTAATCTCTATGACTTAAACGTCATTTTAAGTTTTTCCCTTCTCATGATATTTTCAGGCATTTAGCCTACTCATTGCATTCATTCATTAATAAAGAACCCCCTTTGAAGATTATTCTACGACGTTACCCGGCAGTAGAAGATGGAATCGCGATTCAAACAGTACCATCTGCTAACTGAAAATATGCCCCCCAAAACGTAAATAAGCTTGACATTTATTTAGTGGAAAATCGCTCATTCATAAAAAGCTCACTGGTAGCGATCATTGTCAGTAACAACGCAAAATGCGATATAGCCCTGTGTGGAGAAGCTGCCCCGGTAAATTGTACTACTACGGTACAGTACTAGACCACTGCTGTGTTCGTCTTGGTAGCGATTGCGTTGGTTGAATTGGATTTAACGTTCCGTTGTACGGTTTAAGCTGAAATTAATTATTTTCATGAACAGATTGACAACGTTTAGGCTGTGGCAATGAAGTTCAGGTTAGTAATTAGACTTTTGATTTAAGTAAGGGGAGTGCCGAACATGTTCTGTCGCCGTTTGACTTCCTAAACAGCTGTGTACTGTAGATGTTTTTGTAGTGTGTCTCGCGTAAGCTACAGCGTTGCAGTGAGCTACACTGGTTTGAAACCACAGGTAATGGTCATTTCACCAACAAATCGTTTACTAATGTCAGAATAAATCCTACAACGAAAATGTATATGTGAGGAATGTTTATTTTAACGATTGAAAACAGATAACGCTACATCATAGACCACTGTAGTATGTGTTGCCCGGGCAACACAGGCTAATGTCATGATGCTAATACTTCAGTGAAATAGTAGACTACTGTTTCCGAAAGTAGATGTACTTCCTTAATAATATCAGCTTATACTGTACATTACACATCACAATTGTGTGTCATATCACAAAGTAAAATGAGTAAATAGTTATCACCCTGGCCTCTGTGCTTGTGGCGTTTCTGCAGCTGCCTTGCAGTAAAGCTATAGTTAGCCTAGCTATCCCCCAAGTTAACAGATGCAAAACGAATGTTCTGCCAAAGGTAGTCACGCGTGTTTTCGTGACGTTAGTGGCGTAGTGACGTTAGTAACGTCAGTGACTGTGGCTAGCAAATTAGCCACCGTTAGCTTCACTTTTCGCCACAAAAACTTAACTTGAGCCTAAACCATGCAACGGAACGTAAATTCCAATAGAAGCAACTCAATCGCTACCAAGACAAAACTTTTGACACCTACGTTGTCTATGTAGGCCAAATATTGACTGAGTTTTAGGGGGGCAAAAAGAAATAAAAAAAATAATAATAATATATATGTGAGAGAACAAAGGTGGGTGTGCTCTCGCCGAAGGCTTGAGCACACCCAATAAATATAAGGCAATAATTTGAGTAATTTTGTGCTGACTTTAGCCACAGTTTGAACCTCATTCACTCTGACACAATTACTGTGAGATGTTATTTTATTCATAATTGAAAATAAATATTATTGGTGAGTATGTCGTGTATTTGCTGTGGTCCACGTGTGGGATTGAGGAACAAAAAATCAGTGAGGTTAAAGCAGCATGTGGAACCCAGATACGAATCAGACAACCTTGGTTTCTGTGGAAGCACTACCACAGTCGCCAGGTGTCCTCGAGGACGAGTATTAAAAGACGGTCTAAAACGGTTGTGCAGCTGAAGACATGCGCAGTTGGACCTCGGTCAAAGCCTCTGGGCGGAGAGTCTGCATAGGAACCACTTCCCTCTCTCACAACAACTTATGAACATCCTGCACGACGACAGAAAATGATTTGTTAAATTCTTAATCAATATCAAGGTTTACATTAGACGATTCCAGTGACCATTCATTATATTAGCCCTCATACAACCTCAAAAGGACCCATTAAAGTTGAAATTTACATTGAGTCATTTTTAGCAGACGCTCTTATAGGCCTGCAGTATGAATAATATTTCCCAGAAGATTAACATATTTATACAAGATTTCCTTCTAGAAAAGCCACATAAGTAACAGTAATTATTTGTTGAATTGTAAATCTATGATTAAGATTTATATGATAGGAATTCTGTGATCATTCAAATCAAATCGTATTTGTAACCACTGTAGATGCTTGTCCAAGCTATATCACAGGGCTTTACAGACACCTACAGATCACCAGTAGAACCAACCAAAACCATTAACTAATTCCTTATACAACCTCAAAACAACATATGGGAGTCAGATGGCTGAGTGGTTAGGGAATCGGGCTAGTAATCAGAAGGTTGCTAGTTCGATTCCCGGCTATGCCAACCAAATGACGTTGTGTCCTTGGGCAAGGCACTTCACCCTACTTGCCTCGGGGGGAATGTCCCTGTACTTACTGTAAGTCGCTCTGGATAAGAGCGTCTGCTAAATGACTAAATGTAAATGTAAACATATTCAAGTTTATGTACAATATATACAGCTCTGGAAAAAATGGAGACCACTGCACCTTTTTTATTCATTTAACCCTTGTGCTGCTTTGGGTCACATGACCCAAAGGTTCACAACGAACCATCGTTGTGTTTACCCAATTTTACCCAATACAAAAACAAATAAATAGCATTTTCTTTTAACCTTCGCAATGTGGGGGGTCTGAGACAGCCCGACGGTTAAAAGAAAATTCCTCACTTTGTTTTTGTATGCGGTAAAGTTGTCGCAATACGACGGTGGGTCACAATGATGAGGGGTTCAGAATGACCCGAAGATAACACAAGGGTTAAAAAAAAGTTGAGAAGGACAATATTGAGTGAGGAACAGAAGGGTCAAATTTATAAGGCCACTGCACATTGTTCCTCACTCAAAATTGTCCTTCTCAACTTTTTTTTTTTTTATGAAAGAAAAAGGTGCAGTGGTCTCTACATGTTTTCCAAAGCTGTATAACATTTTCCACAACGTTAAGAATTTCCCACGATAATTAAAAGCCAATACTAAAATATTATGTAAAATTGCCAGCGAGGTGTAAAGGGTAGCCTATTTCTGTTTGCACCAATTTGCATGTGTGCCTCTGTGGTAAGCCCACCCGCCGCTAACCCGGCGCGGGGGAAACGAGCTGCAGACCTGCTGATCGCTCAGGCACAGACCCCTACGGTCTGCTGAGCGTGAAAAATCAACGACACCCAGGAACTACAGAGCGCAACATTGCATTTGAATATTATGTAAGCAAGAACCAGAGAGTTATATTAAGGTGGTATTTTCACCGATATGACAATTTACACGGATTGAATGGACAGGAAGTGAATTGAGAGGACAGGAAGTGAATTGAGAGGACAGGAAGTGACAGTGGAACATGTGAAGTGATTCACTGTAAAACAAAAGTTACCACAGTTTGAAAAAGTACTTATTCTTCAACAATCAAGGCTGGCCTACTCTTTGAAAACTGTTAATGAAAGACTTTGAATGAGTTGAGTCATGTCATTTGTTTTGTAAGTCATTTGTTAAAACAACTATAAGAGAAATTCGCACATATATTAACATAAGTGTAGCATTTCAAAATAACATCCATAACCTCAATTGTTGTGTTAACTATGACCACACAACAAATCTGGCCAGTGTTTGGCTAGCCTGGTGGCCTTCCAGGAAAGTTGTAACACACTGCCCTCCAGTGGTGATGACCAAAATTGAGTCAGGTCCTTGATTCAACAGCTGATATAGTCAAGTGAAATTCTGTGTTTTCCCATCCTGTTTAATTCTGAACAACTTTAGGTTCTGACCACAAATCATTTACACAGTAGCTTCTAATACAACCATTCAGCTCTGATGAAATATCGAGGGACCTTTTTTAAGTTCTGTATTTTCAAGTTTCACATTCACAGATATAAATATTTATCTTTCTGTCTTTCTATAGACGTTGGCTCAATTTGACCACCAAGAGAGATAGTGATGGGTCAAGACTGGAACCTGCAGCAACTGCAAGCCAGTGGTCCAGTGAAACCCACCCTCTCTCTCTCTCTCTCTCTCTCTCTCTGTCTCTCTCTCTCTCTCTCTGTTAGTCCAAATGTTATTCCAGCATTACAGTAAAAACACCGGAAACACACACACACACACAGTACAGATTAGTGTGATACAGAAAAAAGCGAGAGAGAGAGACAGAGACAGAGACAGAGACAGGGATATGGACTGCTTTGGCAATACTGCTCAACCCGAACTGTCATGCCAATAAAGCATTCTGAACTGAACTGAGAGACAGAGAGAGAGAGAGAGAGAGAGAGAGAGGCTTTGGCTGAGAGACAGTGAAAGACACGTAGAAACAAACCTCATGGTTTCATTTAGCTTTGCACATGTTCCAGGGACTTAAGGGAACTCTGGACTTGGATTTAACTTTGAGGGGCTCTCACCTCTCATTTCTCCTCTCATCTCAGAGAAACAGAGACAGAGATTGAGACAGAGAGAGACAGAGAGAGAGAGTAACAGGGACAGAGATAGTTTCATGGTAGGTATCATTTGGTTGTGTTTGGTTCTGTTCATGTTTGTGTTTGGTTCTGTACATGTTTGTTCTTGGTTCTCCAGGGAACTTCGGACTCTTTGATGCTTCACGAAGTGTTCTGGTCTGGGGTGAAGGACCAGAAAGTAGAAGTCTGGAACAACCAACCCTTCAGACTGACGACTGCGTGCCTCCAGAATATGTTTACGTGACTTTGATGAAGTCACCTTGGACAAGACAGCGATACCACGCACACACAGACCCACACACTTCCCTGAGACTTTCCACATCCAGCCGAATGATGCTCCCTACCTCATCAACAGCACCTTATGACTCACTGGGCCTAATTAAAAACTTGGCAGAAAGAGAGCGAACAAGAGAGAGAAAGACAGAGAGAGAGAGGAGAAAGAGAAAACATGAGAGAGAACAAGTGTGAGAAGGAGATAGAGAGAACATGACAGAGAAGGAGATAGAGAGAACATGAAAGAGAAGGAGATAGAGAGAACATGATAGAGAAGGAGATAGAGAGAACATGACAGAGAAGGAGATAGAGAGAACATGATAGAGAAGGAGATAGAGAGAACATGATAGAGAAGGAGATAGAGAGAACATGACAGAGAAGGAGATAGAGAGAACATGATAGAGAAGGAGATAGAGAGAACATGATAGAGAAGGAGATAGAGAGAACATGATAGAGAAGGAGATAGAGAGAACATGACAGAGAAGGAGATAGAGAGAACATGATAGAGAAGGAGATAGAGAGAACATGATAGAGAAGGAGATAGAGAGAACATGACAGAGAAGGAGATAGAGAGAACATGACAGAGAAGGAGATAGAGAGAACATGATAGAGAAGGAGATAGAGAGAACATGATAGAGAAGGAGATAGAGAGAACATGACAGAGAAGGAGATAGAGAGAACATGATAGAGAAGGAGATAGAGAGAACATGATAGAGAAGGAGATAGAGAGAACATGATAGAGAAGGAGATAGAGAGAACATGACAGAGAAGGAGATAGAGAGAACATGACAGAGAAGGAGATAGAGAGAACATGATAGAGAAGGAGATAGAGAGAACATGATAGAGAAGGAGATAGAGAGAACATGATAGAGAAGGAGATAGAGAGAACATGACAGAGAAGGAGATAGAGAGAACATGATAGAGAAGGAGATAGAGAGAACATGATAGAGAAGGAGATAGAGAGAACATGATAGAGAAGGAGATAGAGAGAACATGATAGAGAAGGAGATAGAGAGAACATGATAGAGAAGGAGATAGAGAGAACATGATAGAGAAGGAGAAAGAGAGAACATGATAGAGAAGGAGATAGAGAAAAACACTAGAAAGAAAGAGAGAAGGAAGAGAGAGGAACATTCAGGAGGAGTGCGTCAGTGTGTGTTGAGTTTGCGGTGGCATGATGCCCAGTGTTTCCAGCTTTACAGCTTTGGGCCATGTAGAGACAGAAATGACATGCCGCCGTGTAAATAAGATAAATAACATAAGGTCATTTAGTTTGTTTAATAAAAGAGCAAGCTATAGACCTGTTTTATAGGAAAGGTAACCATAAATGACTTATTTTGGGATCGGGCGCTATATATATATAAAAAAAAAAAAGTTTCAAGTTAAAAGTTAAAATGTATTAACTTGACCTTCCAGGGGGGGCGGGGGGTGCCGTTGGGGGGGGGGGGGGGGCGGGGCGCCCCCCTAATATAATGGTAGGGGAAACACTGATGTCATCACCTGTCAGGAAACAAGAGGTTTAATAGGCTATGAACCTTGTGTTTAGTTTTCTGGAATGCATCTCTGACCTTTCACGTCTTGCCATGGTAACGTCAACTCAGGACTCTGACGCCTGAGCAGACATACATAATGTGCTTTCAGATATGAGAACATCTTCTTTGACCTGAAATGTGAGAATTAGCCTGCAGAGGGCGCTACATTCTGTATAAACCACCTCAAGTTAGCTTGTTGTCAGTGTGGTGGACATGCTGTTTGTTCAAGCACACAGTCTGAGATGAATCACACGAGATTCAGAGTCACAGGGGGACAACAGTTTATAGGTTTGAAATCAAAACAAAGACTCAATCTGGAAAACTACTAACACGGACAAAACATCAACACAACGCACATCCTGAAAAAACTAACATGAAAGAGGGTCTGGAACACAAAACATGGTAGTTGTAATTCCTCTTTGTAGTGAAGTTTTGTGTGGGAGTTCCTTCAAAATTTTTGCTGTGAAAGTACTTCCTTAACTTGTTGCGGTTGTGGTAAAAGCGTATATATGCTTGCCGTGAGAGGTGACTGAGTTAGTCTCTCTCATGTATACTGCACCTGTCTCTCTCTCATGTATACTGTTCATCTACCTGTCTCTCTCTCTCTCATGTACGTCTGCACCTGTCTCTCATGTATACTGTTCATCTACCTGTGTCTCTCTCGGTTTCTATGTTCATCTATCTCTCTCTCTTCCTCTCTTTGTCTCTGTGT
>NW_026911673.1:66878-87754 GCF_963692335.1 Osmerus eperlanus
GGGGTCAGGACACTGAAGGCGTGACGGGAGAGCAGGTGTTTGTGTCCTCGTCCGCGCAAGTATGGAAGCCACACCTCCCAGCTCCTCTCGGCAGTCGGCTAGCTCTGTCCGTGTGGCCCCGCTAGGCGTCGGAGCTTCCTACGTGACAACAAAAGTAGCCTATTCTCGACAGAGCAGAGCGAACGAGAGGAGGTGCTATGCTCTTGTCCCAATAACGGAGATAATAATAATTGGTATAATTTGGATTATACTCTTTTTGCGGTGAGTTGTTTTATGTAGTACGTTCGTAAGATTTTATTGCCGTGCTTTTGTGTGTGTGTGTGTGTAGATGAGCCAACAGTAGCAGCCTTTGTTGAGGAAGTTATTACCGTATCGAGGAAACGATAGTCGGGTTATTTGATTCTGAGCATTTGTGTGTGTGTTTATGTCGGTGTTCTCGAGCTTGCGTTCTTGTGTGTGTAGCGTACTCGCGAACGTGGGGTTGTGTGTAGCCTGTGTGTGTGTGTGTGTGTGTGTGTGTGTGTGTGTGTGTGTGTGTGTGTGTGTGTGTGTAGCCTACGTTATCTCAGATAGAGAGCGAGCAACGTCTTAACACCTCTGAAACGGCTTTGTTTTGACGTGTCTGCCAACCGAAGAGATAGTCTTTAAAGTCAGAACTTAATTAACAAATAATTAGGCAGTCGTTAAAAAAAAAATATATAATGAATGATTAGCGTAATTGCTAAAGCTATTAACCACATGGCGGTCCGTACGGCGGGTCCTGCTGCTACCCGAGGGTGGTCTCGCTTTCACGGGCACCAGATAAGCTCCGCGAGCGCTGTGTGGTTGTTGGGGAGGTCGTTGTTCTGCGCACGGGGTCAGTTCTCAGTAGAAATACAAGCCTTAAAAAAACAGACTCAATCCATTGATAGAGATGTAATCAAGCTCACGGCTAATTTTGAGGTAGCCTACATTGTGAATTGTAGCAAGGGGGCCTATGAAAATGTTGTTCTTCTGTTGATGCTATTGTTTATTATTTTCATCGGGTTGATAATAAGTAAATACCCGGTCTTCTAGTGGTCTTCTGCTGTACAACTCTTGAGGGTCATCGTTTGGGGAAAGGTAAAATTGTAGAAGAAAATACAAATAGTGTACAAGCCAGCCCAGTTTACAGCCGACGTCCGCCTTTGCGTTCGGAAGTTTGACGGTGTTAAGACATTCCCTGCCTTAGTGGCTATTGTCTCACGTCACAGACGGTATGAAGTGACACTGGTGACCATTTGGCAGACGGTCACAAGATCTTGTTGACTGTTCGTGACCCCGTGTGCATGTATATGAATGTGTGTGCCCGCGCGTGCGTGTGTGTGTGTTTGTGTACACAGACGGCAGGTGGAGTGGGGGAATCACTTCCCCACGCGCTCCCGTGCGCCCAACCGGCTTGTTAACTAGAGGCGCGCGCGCAGCAGCTGCTTTTGTCGGGGATACAAAGTACACAAACACACACACGCATACATTCTCTCTCTCTCTCTCTCTCTCTCTCTCTCTCTCTCTCTCTCTCTCTCCTCTCTCTCTCATCTCTCTCTCCCCCACTTCTCTCTCTCACTCCACTCCCCCCCCCCTCTCTCTAGAATCTTAATAGTGGTCTCTTACATCACTTACATTTTATTACATTTGATTTATTTAGCTGATGATGCCCAGTTGTGACTGCAGCAGTCGTCTGCCAGGCAGCAGTCCTGCTTGTGTACTGAGGTTATCTCCAGCCAGTAGAAACGGGCGATTTGTTTTCCCCTCTGATGAAGGTCAGTGGCCTCTGTGGGAGCTCAGGTGTACCTCATATGAACAGAGCTGGACCAGCTACGCTGACACTAGACATTCAGTTAGTCACATTAATGTTCAGCAGTGTTCTCAAACCCATCTCACTTCCTGCTCTTTGGAAAAGGCTTGCTCAATGTTTTGATTTCAATTTATGCCATGCTTTCCCAGACAGCTGTCCCCCAGAACATACTGTCACCTCTAACATGCCCTGTGTGTGTGACTCTACCTGTGCCCCTGCATGCCTGTGTGTGTGTGTGTGTGTGTGTGTGTGTGTGACTGTACTTGTTCCCCTGCATGCTGTGTGTGTGTGTGACTGTACCTGTGCTCTGTGTGTGTGTGTGTGTGCTCAGACAGATACGCTGGCCCTAGCGCTGTGCTGTGTGTGTGTGTGTGTGCTCAGACAGATACGCTGTCCCTAGCGCTGTGCTGGTGTGTGTGTGTGCTCAGACAGATACGCTGTCCCTAGCGCTGTGCTCTGACAGTTTGCTTGAGACACCTGCGTGTGTTTAGAGAGTGATTGGAGCAGAGAGAGGCTCCGTGCGTGTTTACACAGCCCGAGTCAAAGGTTACCCAGTTTGCATCTCCTTATCACGACAATGCCAGCTTTGAATACCTGCTGAGGAAGGAGCCTGTTTGCATGGGTTTGCATATCCATGTACTGGAGAGCAGTAAAGATGTTTGACTATGCTAAGCTTGCATTTGACTAGCAACAAAGTCTATTGGTTAGGCCTGATATTGATTTGCTGGAGGAATATTGTGGCAGGGTAAAGCGTGTGCTGTGTGTGTGTGTGTGTGTTGGCCAGTGCTGGGCTGTTTGGTGTGCTTCCACCATGAAAGAGAAACCACTGCAGGATGTTGGGGTAATGAAGGTCTTTCCTAGCCAAGCACACTCCCTAAGTCTCTCTCTCTGTCTCCCTCTCTCTTCCTCTCTCTGTCTCCCTCTCTCTTCCTCTCTCTCTCTCTCTCTCTCTCTCTCTCTCTCTCTCTCTCTCTCTCTCTCTCTCTCTCTCTCTCTCTCTCTCTCTCTCTCTCTCTCTCTCTCTCTCTTTCTCTTTCTCTTTTCTTTCTTTTTCTCTGTCTCCAACATGGAGCAGTGTTGGGCTGGTAGATGTGGAGATTCTGCGGTGATGTAGTAATGTGGGATCTGTTTGACGGGCCTCTCACTCCAGGCGCCGGGGCGGGAGTGTGTGTGTGCGCGTGTGTGAAGTGTGTGTAAAAGCAGAGGGTGACATGGGAGGAGTAAAGGTTCAACAGGAAGACGTGTGACAGCTGAATAAACGTGTCGTAAACAACCAGGAGAGACAGACAGGCAGGGGGCAGACAGACTGGGAGAACAAACAGGCAGGCAGGGGGCAGACAGATGGGAGACAGACAGGCAGGCACGGGGGCAGACAGACTGGGAGACAGACAGGCAGGCAGGGGGCAGACAGACTGAGAGACAGACAGGCAGGCAGGGGGGCAAACAGACTGGGAGACAGACAGGCAGGCAGGGGGGGGGCAGACAGACTGGTAGACAGACAGGCAGGCAGGGGGCAGACAGACTGGGAGGACAGACAGGCAGGCAGGGGGCAGACAGACTGAGAGACAGACAGGCACGGCAGGGGGCAAACAGACTGGGAGACAGACAGACAGGCGGGCAGGGGGCAGACAGACTGGGAGACAGACAGGCAGGCAGGGGGCAGACAGACTGGTAGACAGACAGCCAGGCAGGGGGCAGACAGACTGAGAGACAGACAGGCAGGCAGGGGGCAAACAGACTGGGAGACAGACAGACAGGCGGGCAGGGGGCAGACAGACTGGGAGACAGACAGGCAGGCAGGGGGCAGACAGACTGAGAGACAGACAGGCAGGCAGGGGGCAGACAGACTGGGAGACAGACAGGCAGGCAGGGGGCAGACAGACTGAGAGACAGACAGGCAGGCAGGGGTCAGACAGACTGAGAGACAGACAGGCAGGGGGCAGACAGACTGAGAGACAGACAGGCAGGGGGCAGACAGACTGAGAGACAAACAGGCTGACAGAAGGAGAGAGAGATAGAAAGTTGACACACAAAGGCTAAACTCTCCCCCTTATCTTAAGCCCTCTTTCCTCCTTTCTCTGTCACTCATCAGTCTCTCTCTCTCTCTCTCTCTCTCTCTCTCTCTCTCTCTCTCTCTCTCTCTCTCTCTCTCTCTCTCTCTCTCTCTCTCTCTCTCTCTCTCTCTCTCTCTCTCTCTTTCTCTGAAAGAAACAGTCTCTCCCTCTCTTCTGATCGCTCCATCTTAGCACCTTAGGTGAGAACGCTGACATCGGCTAGTCTGACCCCCGTGTGTGTCATGAAACAGGCCGGACCTGCTCTGTTTGGTCGTTACTTTGTGTCTGTTTAGTGACACACACACTCTGAGTGTGTGTGTGTGAGTTAACCACAGTGTGTGTGTGTGTGAGTGTGTGTGTGTGTGTGTGTGTGTGTGAGTTAACCACAGTGTGGGTGTTTCAGCTGTGCTTTGGAAGGTAGTCAGGGAGTGGCTGTCATTTGCTTACCTAGCTAAGACAGACAGTGCATGTACGCAAACACACACACACACACACACCCTGGCTCAGCGTACACCCTCTCTCTCCCAAACACACACTCACACACAAACCCCCCTCCACACACACACCCCCTTCACACATACACACTCACACAAACCCCCCTTTACACATACACACTCACACAAACCCCCCTCCACACACACCCCCTTCACACATACACACTCACACAAACCCCCCTTTACACATACACACTCACACAAACCCCCCTCCACACACACCCCCTTCACACATACACACTCACACAAACCCCCCTCCACACATACACACTCACACAAACCCCCCTCCACACACACCCCCTTCACACATACACACTCACACAAACCCCCCTCCACACACACCCCCTTCACACATACACACTCACACAAACCCCCCTCCACACATACACACTCACACAAACCCCCCTCCACACACACCCCCTTCACACATACACACTCACACAAACCCCCTCCACACACATTATTTTCTTTCTCACCTCAAACAATCCGTTGGAACACTTCCTCCACACAGGGACCTCAGTGTCGTGGAGAATGTTTTGTTCCAGCGTATGCAGACCTGAGTGTGTGTGTGTGTGTGTGTGCAGAGCAGGGACTCTCCAGAGGAGGATAACAGCAGATGCTCCCGGAGTCACCTGACCTGGACCAGCAGGCTCCAGGAACACTCAGACCCCGACCTCTGAATGACCCTGGGGCAGGCTGGGGCACACAGACACTGTCTCACACACACACACACACACACATGCTGTCTCTCTCTCACACACACACAGACACACTGTCTTAGGAGATGAGTGATGAAGAGGGGATGGGGGGGGGGGGAAGGAGGAGAGAGAGAGAGAAGAGAGTGATGAGTGTCTCGCCTGTCCTGTTGTCTGTAGCTAGACCCATCTCATTCCTGGCCCAGTGGTATCATCCAAAACAGTAGAATCATTACCCCCTCACCGGAGCCAACCATTATTCACCCTTCCCTGTGGAAACAAGACTTCATTCATTGCAAGCCAATGGATTGAACTCGGAACAAATTAAATGTTGAGGAGAAAAACCAGTCTTGGTTCTGGTCTGGTCTCGCTGACGACGTCTGAAGGGAACCGAAGTATAACGATCCGAGGAGAATGCATCAGAATTAGAACAAGAATTTCGGTTTTGATGATTCATTATAGTTTTACATAAATTATTATGGGTTTGGCTAGGCCGCTAGGAAACTGTCAAGACCAGAAACAACAAAGAATTTCAAAATACCCGTATCTGAACTTGTTACAAATGGCGAACAACCAAGATACTTGGACCTGTAACTCTCTAGAAGAGTGTCATATAACTCCCATCAAGCTTCTTCAGACGATAATCTCTCTCCTTTCGACTCTTGAATTCAACATTTTATTCATTTGGCAAAGCACAGCAGACCTCAAGGATGAGAGGTGTGGTGCTCTTTACAGGGCTTCAGTGCCCAGACTCGAGGCACGATGCTTAGCAGGCTCAGAGTAAGCACATCTCAGCTAGCAGCCTCAGAGGACGGCTGTCCACAGTCCTACACAGAGGTCTGTTGGCTCCACACATTTTACATTTACATTTAGTCATCTAGCAGACGCTCTTATCCAGAGCGACTTACAGTAAGTACAGGGACATTCCCCTCGAGGAAAGTAGGGTGAAGTGCCTTGCCCAAGGACACAACGTCATTTGGCACGGCCGGGAATCGAACTGGCAACCTTCAGATTACCAGCCCGATTCCCTAACCGCTCAGCCACCTGACGCCACACACCTCAGAGGAATAAGGAAGAGAGCAAACTCCTCCTGACCTTTCACACTGCACCCAAAATAATACCACACAGGAAGTCCCTTACTCAACAGGGATGTGGGGATCTAGTTAGCTAGTCAGTAGCTAGGTCATTTTTATTAACTAGATAGTAGTTAGTATCTAGATAGTTAGTAGCTACATAGCTGTTAGTTAGTAGCTAGATAGTTGTTAGTTACTTTGATAGTAACAGGATAGTAACAAGATAGTTGTTAGTAACTGGATAGTTAGGTAGATAGGTAGAAGGGGTGGGAATCTTTTGGTACCTCACTATTCGATTAAAATCGATTCTTGGGGTCACAAATCGATAAAAAATCGATTCATGATCACGATTTGTAATCCTTTTTTTTTTTTTTTTTTTTTTTTTACATTTGTGGATCGCTAGAAGACTGAATCGCGATTTCAAATGTGAATAGATTCCCCCCCCCCAACCCTAGTAGGTAGATAGTTAGTAACTGGATGTTAGTAACTACATAGTTGTCGTATCGTACATTGTGGTCAGTGTGGTTTGTCTATTATTTTGCGTGTGTAGGTGTAGTGTGTGTAAGACAGTGTAGCTGTTTATAGAGTAGTGTGTGTGTTTGTGTGCGTGTACTAGTGTAGTGGATCAGTTTGTTCACGCAGCGCTGCTAAGGCGCTTGCTCCTGATAAGCCCTCTGTCAAACAAACGAGCCACAAACACTGGAGCTGCAGATAAACACGCACACATACACCACACACACACACCACACACCACACACACTTCCTTATCACTCTCACAAGTAAACCTTCTGAAACGCAGCCATGTTCTGAGTAAAGTGACACCCTTCCCCTCTCCCTGCATTCTGCTGTGTGTGTGTGTGTGTTGTAGCTGGCCAGGACTAGGGAGTAACAATTAGCGGTTTCTGTTGTAGTCAAATTCCAGTTAAATTAGACCACCACATCTTATAACCCCCCCCCTCTCTCTTTCTCTGTTTCTCCCTCTGTCTCTGTTTCTCTCTCGTTCTCTTTCTCTGTCTCTCTTTCTCTGTCTCTTTCTCTGTCTGTCTCTCTCTCGTTCTCTTTCTCTCTCTTTCTCTGTCTCTCTTTCTCTCTCTTTCTCTGTCTGTCTCTCTCTCGTTCTCTTTCTCTCTCTTTCTCTGTCTCTCTTTCTCTGTCTCTTTCTCTGTCTGTCTCTCTCTCGTTCTCTTTCTCTCTCTTTCTCTGTCTCTCTTTCTCTCTCTGTCTCTTTCTCTGTCTGTCTCTCTCTCGTTCTCTTTCTCTGTCTCTCTCTCTGTCTCTCATGTAACGGGGCATGTAGGGTGAAGAGAGAGAGACAGAGGAGCCGTCATTACAGACAATCTCACAGGACCTGGAACCTCCAAGTGCCACCAGCATCTGTTTCATCTACTGAGTGTCATATGGTGTGTGTGTGCGTGTGTGTGTGTGTGTGTGTGTGAGAGTGTGTGTGTGTGTGCGTGTGTGAGAGTGTGCGTGTGTGTGTGTGTGCGTGTGTGAGAGTGTGTCAGAGGGATCTCATTAGTGTAAAGGTCTTGTTTCCATATTCTTGGAAGAGAGCTGTCTGCTGGTTGTTCAGTTCCTCACCCCTGACCTCACCCTCACCTCACCCCTTCTCCCCCTCACCTCTCCTCACCCTCACCTCACCCCTTCTCCCCCTCCACCTCACCCTCTCCTCCCTCTCCCCCATCTCCTCCACCTCACCCTCTCCTCCCTCTGCCTCTCCACCTCTCCTCCACCTCACCCTCTCCTCCCTCTCCCCCATCTCCTCCACCTCACCCTCTCCTCCCTCTCCCCCATCTCCTCCACCTCACCCTCTCCTCCCTCTCCACCCCTTCTCCCCCTCCACCTCTCCTCCCTCTCCCCCATCTCCTCCACCTCCCCCTCTCCTCCACTTGACCTCACCTGTCCCCCCCCTCCACTAACTCCAGATCTCTCACAGATGGATAGGTCACAGCCTCGTAGAGAAGCACTAGGATCGACTCACACTGAATAATAGACTTCCTCAAGGAAAGGAGAGAGGAAGGGTGTGTTTGACAGCATTGGAACGGGGCCCTGGGCCCAGTACTTGGCCAGTGAGCGCTTGTATGTAGGTTCCTACACCGTGTGCGACGCAGACAGATGTTCCTGCATGTGTGTGTGCCTGCATGTGTGTGTGCCTGCATGTGTGTGTGTGCCTGCATGTGTGTGTGCCTGCATGTGTGTGTGCCTGCATGCGTGACAGTGTGCCGTGTCATATAGCCATCATCTCTATAAAACTCACTGTGGACCGTGAGTGTCGTCGTAAAGATAAGATAAATCTTATTGTCTCGTAAAAAGGCAACAGGGAGTGTGCTACCTGTCGAGAAGACTGTCCTACCCACAATCCTTTGCGCTCCTCTTTGCTGGTTACTAAGCGATAACGAGTGGCCATGGCGACAGGTTGTCCTCTACATCTCGCCTGGAGGGACACGACACTGGGGTCATCCATCACACACACACACACACATATATACACACTCACACCCACACACACACTTACACACCTCAGGCCCTCCCTTGCATGGGGTGGTCGTTACTGAGAGTGGCTTTGCTGTGATTCTGTAATTGGTGTGTGTGAGAGTGTGTGTGTGTGTGAGAGTGTGTATGCTGGCTATAGTAGGGTAGTCACCATGGAGCCCAGTCCAAGCACTAGCAGAGATAATTAGCCACAACCCCACATCAGAGAGGGAGGGGGAGCGAGAGAGGGGGGAAGAGAGAGGGAGTGGGGAGAAAGAGAGAGAGGGAGGGGGGAGAGAGAGAGGGAGGGGGAGAGAGGGAGGGGGGAGGGGGGAGAAGCAGGGGGAGGGAGAGAGGGAGACAGGAAGTGGGACGGTGGAGATAAATAGAGATATTGGAAGAGGGAGCGAGATGATGAGGGGAGAGAGGGAGAGAAGGCAACAGGGAAGGACGGAGAGAGAGAGGAAGGGAGAGAGAGAGAGGAAGGGAGAGAGAGAGAGGAAGGGAGATAGAGAGATATAATACAATGAGAGGAGGGAAACGGAGACAGCAATAAATACTGTGTGTGTGAAATGGTACAGACAGACAGACAGGCAGACAGACAGACAGGCAGTATGACTATCCGCTGTCTACTCCACAATACTGTACTTCATAATGAGGGGTGTGTGTGTGTGTGTAGAGGATGTACCAGTGCTAGAAGCAGACAGGATAGAAGTGCAGCTACACTGAGAAGCTCCTCAGGTAACTGGTTATGTGTGCGTGTGGGTGCATATATGTGTGCGTGTGCATACGTGTGTGTGTGTGTGCATGGCAGCAGGTGCGAACTCACGGTCCTTCTCTGGATCCCTCTGCCCTGCTCATGTCGTCTGTCAGCCTGGCCGGCCTCCCCAGAGAGAGACCACCGAGAGCGGGCGCCGGCCCCCGGCCTGGCCCCCGGCCCCCGGCCCGGCCCCCGGCCTGGCCCCCGGCCCCCGGGTCTGCTCCAGACACAGCCAGAGACACAGGCAGGAGCAGGGGAGCGTGTGTGTGTGTCAGTGTGTGTGTGGGGGGGAGGTGGACAACAGACTTAGATACACTTGTCACCAGCTTCCAGGGAGACCACACACACACACACACACACCAGGCTGGTACAGTAGGTTGAACTGAGTAAGAGGCAGGAAGGCTACACAACTTTCACACAGAAAGAGAGCAGTGTGTGTGAAAACGTGTGTGTGTGTGTTTAGTAGAATGTGTGTGTGTGTGCAGGCTCAGAGGCATCTCCCCTGCTGGAGCGCTGTAATGGGGACCTGCAGTGTAATGATAGAGCAGAGACACTCAGCACTCCACTGTCTCTCCCTCTCTCTGTCTCTCTCCCTCGCTCTGTCTCTCTCTCTCGCTCTGTCTCTCTCTCGCTCTGTCTCTCCCTCGCTCTGTCTCTCCCTCTCTCTGTCTCTCTCCCTCGCTCTGTCTCTCTCCCTCTCTCTGTCTCTCTCTCGCTCTGTCTCTCCCTCGCTCTGTCTCTCCCTCTCTCTGTCTCTCTCCCTCTCTCTGTCTCTCTCCCTCTCTCTGTCTCTCTCTCGCTCTGTCTCTCCCTCGCTCTGTCTCTCCCTCTCTCTGTCTCTCCCTCTCTCTGTCTCTCTCTCTCCCTCTCTCTGTCTCTCTCTCGCTCTGTCTCTCCCTCGCTCTGTCTCTCCCTCTCTCTGTCTCTCCCTCTCTCTGTCTCTCTCCCTCTCTCTGTCTCTCCCTCTCTCTGTCTCTCTCCCTCTCTTTGTCTCTCCCTCATTCTCTCCCTCCCTCTTTCTCCCTCTCGTTCTCCATATCCCTTTTAACCGCTCTCTGCCCTCCTTTTCAACCTCTCTCTTCCACTCTCCTTCTCACCCTCTCTCTTGTCTTCGATGTGTTCGCGTTGTCACCTTTTAGCCTCGCTCCATACACTGTAGCTGATGTCTCAGGTTCACTGTGGTAGCTGACACACACACACACGCACAAACACACACGCACAAACACACACGCACAAACACACACGCACAAACACACACGCACAAACACACACGCACAAACACACACGCACAAACACACACACACAAACACACACACAAACACATACACACACAGCACCTGAGGCTAAATCTAGTTGACATCTCATCTCACAAGTCAAACAGAGGAAGAACCACCAAAGCAGGTTTGTCCTGCTGCTGTGTAACACTAGGAGTGTGTGTGTACGCGCCTGAATGTGTGTGTGTGTGTGTGTATGCCTGTGTGTGTGTCTGTTTGTTTGTGAGTGTGTGCGTGCACACACGTGTGTGTGTGTGTGCAGGATATGCTTTTGGGTGGCCCTCAAACATATCTACTTGTCAACGGCTGCATGCTTATGTACACACTCACTTCTTGTCAGCATTCACCAGCCGTCACTCCTTCCAGGGGGTCAGTGAGGCTCTGTATCCCAGGCCTGGCACACCGTCCTGGGCCTCAGTCCCCAGGAAGCCTGGCATCTAGAGGGTGGTTGGGCTTCAGACCACAACTAGGCGAAACTGGACTCAGTTTTGCTAAACAGGGTTGGGTTTAACTAGTTGAAGATTAACGAAACCGGTTTGACTGCACTAATCTAAGATAGATAAACTAGCTTGGACTGTACTAGCTTAGGCTAGGCTATACTAGACTGTACTGGACAATGCTGGACTAGACTAGGCTGGACTACACTAGATTGGACTGGGTTAGGCTAGACTGGATTGGACTGGGTTAGGCTAGACTGGATTGGACTGGACTGGGCTAGACTGGATTGGGCTGGGTAAGGCTGGACTACACTGAGCAGCTGGATGCTAGAGATAGGCCGGCCGCCCCCCTCACCTCACTGCTAGTTTAAAGGGGCTGATAGGTAAATCCATTCCTTGTTAAAGATTACCCACCCTAGCATTATCTCTACACTGGCCAGAATACACAGGAGCCAGCGGGATTTACTGTGTGTGTGTGTGTGTGTGTGTGTGTGTGCTACTAATCTGCATTCCACACAGCGAGCGGGCGGAACTGTGTGTATGAGTGTGTGTGTGTTTGTTTTCTCTCTGTGTGTCTGTTAGTGATCGGCTTACCTCCCAGCAGGGTGTTAAAGCAGTGTGTTTATTGTTTGTCAGTTAGTAAGTCCATCTGCGGCCTGGTGTGTGTGATGCTCCGTGTGTTTCTCTGTGTGTGTGTGTGTGTGTGTGTGTGTGTGTGTGTGTGTGTGTGTGTGTGTGTGTGTTTCTGTGTGTGTGGATGTGTTTCTGTGTGTGTTTTAAGTACTAATCAGCATTCCTTCTCGGAAGGCCTGTGGTGTTTTGCCCAGGGCCAGTGAAGTGCTGAAGGGTTAAGTGTGTTAAGAGCAGCGTGTTCAGCTGATCTCTTCCACCCGGCCAGACAGGAAGTCTTGAGTCAGTTACTGAAAACCTTCACCTGCCCCCCCCCCTCCCCCTCTTTCCTTTCAGCCCCGCCTCCACGCCTCCGCTCGGAGGCGTGGAGGCGTGGAGCGTAGATCTACGGCAGATCTACGCTCTGCCGTAGATCTCCTGCTCGCAGACAGAACCCTGGTTCTTCAAAAACAGCTTTTTTTTCTGACCTGGTGGTTGTCTCTGTGTGTCGTCTCTGTGG
Source organism: Osmerus eperlanus (assembly GCF_963692335.1). Lineage (NCBI taxonomy): Eukaryota > Metazoa > Chordata > Actinopteri > Osmeriformes > Osmeridae > Osmerus > Osmerus eperlanus. Next base: position 79,080 of record NW_026911673.1, read on the forward strand.
TCTTGGCAGCGCTCACTGTCTCAGCACAGCCAGGCGCCAGGGCGACCCCTGCTGGTGGGAGAGAGTACTGCAGATCGCTGCTTTTCTCTGCCTCAGTTGTTGCTGTGTTGTGTACGCATGCGTCTGTGAGTGTGTGTGTGTGTGTGTGTGTGTATATGTGTGTGTGCGCTTGACTTTATGACTAATGTTGTGTGAATGGGAGAGCCACTACTGGAAGGGTTGGAATGCTGAGTTGTGTGTGTGTGTACGTGTGTGTGTGTCTGTGTTTGCGTGTGTACGTGTGTGTGTACGTGTGTGTACATACGTATCCCTTTAGATTTCGCTATGACAACCGGCCTGTTCCCCTTTAATCTGCTCTCTAAGGATTGTGTGTTAATCCGTCCATACTTAGGAGGTGTACATACTATGGGGCGTGTGTGTCCACTCCTGTGTGTGGTCGTGAGTGTGTGTGTGGTCTTGTGTCTGTGTGTGTGTGTAGTCTTGTCTGTGTGTGTATGGTGTGTGTGTGTGTGGACCTACTGCTGGGTCTCTGTGGGGTGTTGTGCTGCTGGTTGATGGGAAAGTGACCCTCGTAAACTCCCCTCCTGCTGTCCTCTCTCTCTCTACCTCTCTCTGTCTCTCTCTACCTCTCTCTGTGCCTCTCTCTGTGTCTCTCTGTCTCTCTCTACCTCTCTCTCTACCTCTCTGTGTCTCTCTGTCTCTCTCTACCTCTCTCTCTACCTCTCTCTGTGTCTCTCTGTCTCTCTCTACCTCTCTCTCTACCTCTCTCTGTGTCTCTCTGTCTCTCTCTACCTCTCTCTCTGTTTCTCTCTGTCTCTCTCTGTCTCTCTCTCTCTGTCTCTCTCTGTTTCTCTCTGTCTCTCTCTACCTCTCTCTCTCTACCTCTCTGTCTCTGTCTCTCTCTGTCTCTCTCTACCTCTCTACCTCTCTCTGTTTCTCTCTGTCTCTCTCTACCTCTCTCTCTACCTCTCTGTGTCTCTCTGTTTCTCTCTGTCTCTCTCTACCTCTCTCTGTGTCTCTCTGTCTCTCTCTACCTCTCTCTCTACCTCTCTCTGTCTCTCTCTACCTCTCTCTCTACCTCTCTCTGTGTCTCTCTGTCTCTCTCTACCTCTCTCTCTACCTCTCTCTGTTTCTCTGTCTCTCTCTACCTCTCTCTCTACCTCTCTCTGTTTCTCTCTGTCTCTCTCTACCTCTCTGTCTCTGTCTCTCTCTGTCTCTCTCTACCTCTCTACCTCTCTGTCTCTCTCTACCTCTCTCTGTCTCTCCCTCTCTCTCCCTCTCTCTCCCTCTCTCTTTCAAAGACCTCCATCTCTTCCCCCTCTTCATCTCTCCAAACCAGCACTTGCATCAACTCTCCCCCTCTTCGACCCTGAGACTCTTCAGCGCTCCAGAGCGATGCAGGCTGATGGCATCAGATGTTACTCCGTGTTCATCCCTTCTGTGTGGATTCTATTTGGACAGTAACCAGAAGAGCAGAGAACATGGCTGTGAGCAGGGTGTGGAGGGTGCAGTACCTGTGTGTGCCCAGCAGAGGGGGCACACCACCCCGGGCTGCTGTGTGTGTTGCCTCTCTCAGCTTGCGGTCTGGGGCTGTGGTTCTTCACACCAGCCTCTACATACTAAACCACGCAGGCAACTACACTCAACCCTTCTTCAAAATCATAGAAATGTTATGGTGGAAGGAGAGAGAGATAGAGAGAGCGGAGAGAGGGAGAGAGAGATAGAGAGAACAGAGAGGAAGAGAAGCTGTGTGTTTTCTATGAAGAGCCAGACCAGAGGGTTTAGGAACAGAATGAAGCTTTGTTACGAAGTGGCCCTGGCACAATGTTGGCCACCATGTTGCTTTACTCGTGGGATAATCTCTCCCTCTCTCGCTCTCTCCATCTCCCTCCATTTCTCTCCCTCTCTCCATTTCTCTCCTTATCTCTCCATCTCTTTCTTCATCTCCTTTCTTTCTTTCTCTCTCTCTCCTCTCTCTCTCTCTCTCTCTCTCTCTCTCTCTCTCTCTCTCTCTCTCTCTCTCTCTCTCCATTTCTCTCCCTATCTCTCCATCTCTTTCTTCATCTCCTTTTTCTCCTCTCTCTCTCTCTCTCTCTCTCTCTCTCTCTCTCTCTCTCTCCATTTCTCTCCCTATCTCTCCATCTCTTTCTTCATCTCCTTTTTCTCTCTCTCTCTCTCTCTCTCTCTCTCTCTCTCTACTCTCTCTCTCTCTCTCTCTCTCTCTCTCTCTCTCTCTCCTCTCTCTCTCTCTCTCTCTCTCTCTCCATTTCTCTCCCTATCTCTCCATCTCTTTCTTCATCTCCTCTCTCTCTCTCTCTCTCTCTCTCTCTTCTCTCTCTCTCTCTCTCTCTCTCTCTCTCTCTCTCTCTCTCTCTCTCTCTCTCTCTCTCTCTCTCTCTCTCTCTCTCTCCCTCCCTCTCCGTCAGAGAGAGGAAGTGGGTGAAGAGACTCATTCACATGATGACAGCTCTGACAGCAGGGGAAGGAGAGAAGCCAAACCACACATATTAACCCCTCGCTGTCCAGTCCTGTTCAACCTCACTGTGTGTGTGTGTGTGTGATAAAAGGGTAGATCAAACAACCTTGGACTGATACAGATATCAGCCTATCTAGTCTGTGTGTCTGCTTGTGTGTGTGTGTCTATGTGTGTGTGTTTGTGCTCATGTGTGTGTGTTTGTGCTCATGTGTGTGTGTTTGTGCTCATGTGTGTGTGTGTGTGCTCATGTGTGTGTGTTTTGTGCTCATGTGTGTGTGTTTGTGCTCATGTGTGTGTGTGTGTGCTCATGTGTGTGTGTTTGTGCTCGTGTGTGTGTGTGTGCTCATGTGTGTGTGTTTGTGCTCATGTGTGTGTGTGTGGGTGGAGGGTGTGGACCCAGCTCTGAGGTGAGAGAGGGAGGTAGCAGTCTTGCTGTGAGGCCAGTTCTCTGTAACACGCCAGAACAAGCCTCCACCTCACCCTCCAGCTCTCTGTGTAATACCCCCCTCTCTCTCTCTCTCTCTCTCTCTCCTCTCTCTCTCTCTCTCTCTCTCTTCCTCTCTCTCTCTCTCTCTCTCTCTCTCTCTCTCTCTGTCTGTCTGTCTGTCTGTCTGTCTGTCTGTCTGTCTGTCTCTCTCTCTACCCCTCCCTGCCTCTCTTTCTCTGCCTCTCTCTATCTCTCCTGCTCTTTCTGTCTGTCTGTCTCTCTCTCTCTACCCCCTCCCTGCCTCTCTCTAACTCCCCTCTCTCTCTCCTTCTCTCTTTCCCTCTCTCTCTCTACCCTTACTCTCTCTCTCAGTCAGGGAGAGAGGGTTACACAGGGGAAGAAGGGAGGGGGGGGGAGAGGGAAGCCCATCGCCTATTTTACCCCCCCACACACACACACACACCTCTCTCTCTCTCTCTCTCTCTCTCTCTGTCTCTCTCTCCTCTCTCTCTCTCTCTCTTTCTCTCTCTCTGCCAAGGGGTTAGATGTGGTGATTGGGGCTGTGTGGAAGAACAGGCAGCTGACACACACACACACACACAACCTCCCTCCCCTCCCTCCCCTCGTCCTCCTTCTCCTCTGCTTTTCTTCTCCCCTCCCCCTCTCTTGTCCCTCGCCCCCTCTCTCGTCCCTCGCCCCCTCTCTCGTCCCTCGCCCCCTCTCTCGCCCCTCATCCCCTCTCTCGTCCCTCGCCCCCTCTCTTGTCCCTCGCCCCCTCCTTCCCTTGACAGGGCGTGCGAGCCTTGCTCTGTTATCTCCCAGTGGCTGAGGAATTATAGGTTGAGAGGGGAAGAGGAGGAGGAGGAGGAGGGAGGAGGCAGGCAGAGAGAGAGAGGGGGAGGGGGGGAAGGTCATGTGACATCGCAGCAGCTGCTCGGCTAAGAATTTCTGTTTTCACTCGGCGAGCGAGAGCGCGAGAGAGAGGAGCAGAGAGAGAGGGAGAGAGAGAGAGGAAACAAGTCGTAGAGTGAGAGAGGGAAACAGAGTGCGAGCAAACGAGAGAGGGGGAGAGAGAGGAGATAGGCAGCAGTGTGTGGTGTGTTGCTTTGTTAGATAAGCTACTAATGGTCTTTGTGAACGACGGAGAGAGAGAGAGAGAGAGAGATGAGAGAGAGAGAGAGAGAGAGCGGGTAGCAGCAAGATGGTGTGTCTCCTGCCTGGGTCTGTGTGCTGGGCTTGGCTGAAGATGCAGACATGGGAGATCCAGACGGCTCATCTCCTTTGTGCAGTAAGAAGCTTCTGTAACGCTCGCTTTCTCTCCACTTCTACGAGGGGGGTCTGGAACTGCTGCTAGCTCTGGGCGTGTGTCTGTGTGTGTGTGTGTGTGTGTGTGTGTGTGTGTGTGTGTGCGCGCGCAGACACACACACAGTCTCCAATTGTCATTTTAGTTCCCGTGAAAACTTCCAGTTTGCGGATGAAAGACTCTTTCTCTGTAAAGCCCTACGGCTAGCTAGCTAGCTGGTGCGTTTGTTCCTGCGTGTGTGTGTGTTCCTGCGTGTGTGTGTGTTCTTGCATGTGTGTGTGTTCTTGCATGTGTGTGTGTTCCTGCGTGTGTGTGTGTTCTTGCATGTGTGTGTGTTCCTGCGTGTGTGTGTGTTCTTGCATGTGTGTGTGTTCCTGCGTGTGTGTGTGTTCTTGCATGTGTGTGTGTTCTTGCGTGTGTGTGTGTTCTTGCGTGTGTGTGTGTTCCTGCGTGTGTGTGTGTTCCTGCGTGTGTGTGTGCGGTGAGTGGAGCAAGACCCTGGTGTCGTGACGAGGTCACAGCGGTGCGCTGAGCTTGTGTTGTGTGTGTGTGTGGAAGGAGCTCATTGTTAATTTCATTATTAATTGCGTGTGGAGTTCATGGGGAGTGCAGTGGGTGAGGAGGGGAGGGGGAGGGAGGAGGGAGGAGGGGGAGGAGGAAGGGAGGGGAGGGAGGAGGGACGGTCTAGAAGTTGTGTCTCATCTCTACTCCCGAATCACTGCCCCTGCCCTGGTGACCCAGCACCTAATCCCCCACACACACACTCCTCTGGTGGGAGAATAATCTTTTTATAGCTGTTGCAGCCAGTTGAAGGGACCCATATATAACCTATTGATATCATCAGAGACAGTGGAACTGACTGGTTTATTTTAGTATGTATGGATGACTGTGATGGGTTGGGGTTATTGTGTGTGTGTGTTCCAGGGGTAGTGTGTGAGTGTGTAACCCCTCTGCCCACAGTCTGACCCCACACTGACCTCTGTCTGAGGAGGCTTTAGTTAATAGGCATTTGTGTGTGTGTGTGTGTGTGTGTGCGTGTGTGCGCGCGCGCTACGGAATATCGTTCTGGCATTCAGGGATTCCACCGGCTGAGGAACTGTCATCACAGTGTCCTCTATCTCCTCCCCCACCCAGAGACGGGGGAGGAGGGAGGCAGGGAGGGTTAGATGGAAAGGAGAGGGAGGTAGAGAGGACGCGAGAGCGAGAGCGATGGGAAAGGGACAGAGAGAGGACAGGGGAAATAGAGTGAGGGAGGATTGGAGAGAGGGCTGATGGGGGGAGGTGGTGGGTGCTGTCTTGTAAATCTTGTAAAAAGTTTTTTTCTAATTTGGCTCAATGATACAACAGGTCACTGACTACCCCCAGACCTCTAATGGCCCACGTACGCCCATAGGTGGCGCTATAAGCCACACCCAAAGTCTACATGGTTTCCCCTGCGCCCCATTACTCCAAAATGCCTGAATATTGGTACACATGCCTTATTTCTCATGGGGAACAAAAAAGCCTAAAGGACCCATAAGGTCCGCCATGATAGATTTTGCCGTACTGTCCAAATTTGGTACAATGTTCAAAACCATTCTCCTCATGAACCATAGATCCAATTGACTTGAAATTTGTTACAGATGTGTAGAATACATGTCTTTATATAGTCTATATAAGTCTATATATGTATATAATTCAATACAAAATGCTGAAAGGGGTGTATTTGTGTAAATGTCCAACATTGCCTCAATATCTTTGTGTCATTAAATCCAATATAATTTTAAATTATGGTTTTTCAAACCTGATAGTGTTCAAGATGACATCACTCTGAAGTACCATAAACAATTTCACCTTGGTATGTCAAAATATGATTGAATTAGAGCTGTTTAAACTATGTCCCAAAGCTGACCAAAGCTATTACTCTGCCTTTTCCATTAATATAAACTCAACAGTTGATGTGTACCAGATAGGATGGAGAGGCTGACTTGCAGCTACATGCTCTTGAATCTCCATTCAGCCAGTTGTTGTTGGTCAAACATTAAGTAATTCTGCTCTCTTGTTGTCCAACTCATGACCTTCTACAATGTACATTTTTATAATATTGTTTCCATTTTGCGGAGGAACCCGCATTGCTGCTTGCAGCTATATTTAGTTATTATTATTCTTGTTATGATTGTATTGGTTACCAGCTTAAACAGTGTCTCAATACAGGAAATTTAAACGCAATGGAAGGTGATGTTGTCATAGACACCAGCTTATGATCGTTACACAATACTCGATACACAAACTAATGCACACACACACACACAAACACACACTGACACACATACCGACACACACAGACACACACTATCATACTTCTGATGATAAAGAAATAGTGAGCTGGATTATCAAGAAAGGCTCTCTCACCACTTTCACAGATGGTCATGATGACAGCCTGTGTGTGTCTGTGTGTGTGTGTGTGTGTGTAGGTGTTTTTTTGCGTTCTTTCAGTATGAGGCCATCGCACATAGCACCACAGTATTCTTGTGGTTTAGTGGGGGGAGGGCTGGAGACAGACAGACTAGAGCCACCTTGAGGCCAGAGGGGTCACGACCCCGTTGACCTCCGACTCCTTGACCTGTGAGCTCACCCTTGTCCCCCAGCTGTCACCAGCAGACTGGCTGGGCTGTGATTGGGCCCCCTCTGAGGACTGGCTGTGTGTGTGTGTGTGTGGTGTGTGAGTGCGTGTGGGTGTGTTTCCATTCCTTTGTGTCCCGTTGAGTGTTTTCATTGTGGGGCACCACTCTCTGTGTGGGGCGGACCTTGAGGTTGACCAATCAGCTACGAGTCATGTTTGACGGACACTCCAACTGACCAACCATCTGCTTCTCTCCTCTCCCTCCAGGCATGAGCCATGAGCCAAAGTCACCTTCCTTAGGAATGATCTCCACGGCAACGCGCACCACGGCGACGGTGAGCCCCCTCACCCCCTCACCCCTCAACGGCTCCATCGTAGCCAATGGGAGCCCGGCTGCACAGTCTGCTCACTCGGGATTCGCTGCCGCTCTCCGCAAGCTCGCCAAGCAGGCAGAGGAGCCCAGAGGTGAGGAGGCATCTGACCTCACACACACACTCAGAACACACACACACTCAGAACACACACACACTGAGAACACACACAGACACACACAGACACACTTTCCAACACACACACCCTTGTTTCCCACGGACAGCTTCCTGCTTTTTGGCTGGTTAGGCTACACAACAGTGGGTGTGTGGTGTGTGTGTGGTGTGTGTGTGTGCGAGAGAGCTTCAGGTCTCTCTGTGAGTCTTGATGCAGAGCTGCTAATAGCGATGGAGGGGTATTCACACAGGATTGAATTAGTCCGTCTCCCTGGGGAAGAGAGAGAGGTGGATAGAGAGAGGTAGCTAGCTGACCCAGTTATGCGTCAGCACAGTGCACGCATGTGTGTGTGTGTGTGTGTGTGTGTGCATGCGTGTGTGTGTATGTGTGTTGCTTCCTCAAACAGTTTTAAGTTCCGTATTCCTTTGAAAGTGTAAAAACAGCCCAGAGACCACACACACACACTCAGACACAGATGCAGAGTATGGAGTAAGCATCTGTGGCTGGTTGAGTTCTCAGGGGCTGATTAGAAGTGGATCATCTGATCTGTGTGTGTCAGTGTGTGTGTGCGCACCTATCTGCGTTCCAGTGTCTGTTGGCCTCGTTGCCCCTGTCCAGAGAGCCCCAGCTGACCTGGCCGTCCACCCCTGATTAGGCTCTCTTAATCAGGCTGCATGTGAGACAGAGGTTCCCTCCTCTGGTCCTTCTCTCCTAGATACCCTTCCTCTAGTCTATCCAGCCTCTATCCATCCTCTCTCCTCCAGCCTCCCTGCCTGTAGTCTATCCAGCCTCTCTCCTCCAGCCTCTATCCAGCCTCTCTCCTCCAGCCTCCCTGCCTCTAGTCTATCCAGCCTCTCTCCTCCAGCCTCTATACAACCTCTCTCCTCCAGCCTCCCTGCCTCTAGTCTATCCATCCTCCCTCCTCCAGCCTCCCTTCCTCTAGTCTATCCAGCCTCTATCCAGCCTCCCTTCCTCTCCCACAGGCATTAGGCCCTGCTCCTCCCTGTTCCTCCCTGTTCCTCCCTGTTCCTCCCTGTTCCTCCCTGCTCCTCCCTGCTCCTCCCTGCTCCTCCCTGTTCCTCCCTGCTCCTCCCTGCTCCTCCCTGTTCCTCCCTGCTCCTCCCTGCTCCTCCCTGCTCCTCCTGTTCCTCCCTGCTCCTCCCTGCTCCTCCCTGGTCCTCCCTGTTCCTCCCTGCTCCTCCCTGCTCCTCCCTGTTCCTCCCTGTTCCTCCCTGCTCCTCCCTGCTCCTCCCTGTTCCTTGTGTGTGTGTGGGCAGGTGTGTGTGTGGGCAGGTGTGTGTGTGGGCAGGTGTGTGTGTGAGCAGGTGTGTGTGCGTGTGGGCAGGTGTGTGTGTGTGTGGGCAGGTTTGTGTGTGTGGG
>NW_026911674.1:0-14145 GCF_963692335.1 Osmerus eperlanus
TAGTTAATCAGCCAGGATGGGTCAATTATCAGCTGAACAATTCACAGGATAAAACTACAGTAGAGAACAAAAAGGATTATTACAATTATCACTGCCTCTTAAAAAAGACCCCAAAAAAAGACAACAAAAAAAAGAATAAAATATCTACAAATACAGGGCCAAAGCAACCACAAAGACCACAGTTTAGAACATCTCCCCCCAAAAGGTTGCACAGGAACAATAAACAAACAACCCCTAACTAGCTAACTAGCCACCCAGAGGAAGAAGCAGCCTGCTCCTCTGTTTGCAGGGACTCTCTGAGCAGTTCCAATGACATCAACAACCACATGCAAATGTGGTTGGAGTAGCAGATGCTGGGCATCTGGGGAGACATCAGACCCCCCGGACGGTCCACACACCCCCCCCCCTTCCCCCCCACCGCTCCAAGAGAGGAGAGGAAGTGAGGGAAATCTGTTTCCTGTTCATAGTCCATCTTGTCAGTCTCTGTTCAGACATCTTGCATCTTCTCCACCAGCTGTTGCTGCCCGCGCTGACAGATGGCTCCCTCTCTTCATATACACTCTTGTCAAGCTTACTCGGCCCTCTCTTTTCAAATCTTGCTCCACCTCTCTCTCTCTCTTATATGATGTTTTACTTTGGGAAAAGTTTGCAGCCTAGTTCTGACCCTCAGAGATCCATATTAAAGACCACAACGCTGCCAACGGTATGATAATAAGCAACGGAATATTATTTTTCACTTTAGGCTTTCACAGGGAAATAATTATGGATGTATGGATGTGTTTGTCTATGTGTGCGTGTGTTTGCAAGTGTGTGTTTGTCCAAAACCCCTTTCCAGAGACCCTGCCAAGTCAGACGGATTTCCAGCCAAGCCTAGCTCAGGGGGTGGATAGAGAAAAGCATAGGATTGTTCTCTGGACAATAGCTGCATGGACTGGTATTGCCAGACAGCTACACACGTTTACATTCAGACAAACAGTGATTGTTCACCCCCAGCCTCCCTATGCAGTCTGCAAGCATGTGATCAAATCCTCACACCAAATCTGCAACAGTCCTGAGAGCCTGCCAGGTGCTATGTGCATATGTATGTGTGTGTGTTTGTGTGCAAGATTGCACACAGATTGCACACACTCACACTCTGTGAGAGAGAGAGAGAGAGAGAGAGAGAGAGAGAGAGAGAGAGAGAGAGAGAGAGAGAGAGAGAGAGAGGAGACGAGAGAGAGAGAGAGAGAGAGAGAGAGAGAGAGAGAGTGAAAGAAAAAGTGTGTTTGTGTGTGTGTGTGTCTGGGACTACAGAGGGCTCATTGAGGTTGGGTACGGGGCCGTACCCATGCCAGGTCAGAAGCCAGCCAAACTATGGGAACCATCCCAGTGCCCAGTCATCCGACAGCCCAGAAACCGGAGCTCTTCACGGGCCGCTAGCAGACGGCCAGTGGCCCGGCATTCCGAAAGGAATATTTAACCGAGACGGTAATGAGCTCTTGAAGCATATTGCTCTGAACAGACTGAGGTTGGCCCTCTGTACTAGTGGATATATTAACGGCGGGGGGCACATTTGTGTTTAAGACCAGGTGAAAGAGCCTGAGTGTTGGGCTAACAGGCCCCAGATGAAGTCATGATGCTATGACAACTTCATACAGCCAGAGCCAGACAGACTCAGTCACCCTCTCAATCCACCCCCCCCCCCCCCCCCCCCCCCCCCCCCCTCAGTCAGTGAGACACAGACACACAGGTAAACACACCCACGGTGGGGGAGGGACGGAGATGCCTTTTCCGGTTGGCTGGGCACGCTGTCAGTGTCAGTCGCCGGCTCTCATGCCTGCCTGTGATAGGTGGGCTTAATACACGGCCACGCTACGGGCGACCACTGCTCAGTGATCCGAGCTCTGCCCATCCGCTCTCCTCCTCCTCCTCCTCCTCCCCTCCGGTACGGGGGAGAGAGACAAAGACAGACAGAGACAGGGGATGAAGGGGAAGAGGGTAGGGGGGTGCCTTGTTACAGTCTAGTCTTACTGTTTACATCCAGCTGGCGAACACAAACACGGAGGTAGGGGTCATGTGATCTGCCCAGGGCGTGACCCCTCCTCCCTCGGCCAGGCCTGTCGCCTGAGGAGGGTCACGTCTCCGCCTGACAGGCTGACAGACTGACAGGCAACATAAGAGATGGAGGGGATACTTAATTGAATTTAACTGAAAGCAAAAGAGAGGCAGAGAGAGGGAGAGAGAGAGATTGAGAGAGAGAGAGAGAGAGAGAGAGAGACAGTGCGAGTGCGAGAAACAGAGGGAGAAAGAAAGAGAGCAAAAAAAGAGAAAGGTTTATCAAATAAACCTTTCCAAACAATCCAGCTCTGCAGTGAGAGCTCAGGTGATAAATCCACCTAGTTGGGCTCCTTCTTCCTCTGGCCCATGCAGCCTCCGCTATCTCCGCAGCGACGGAGGCTTTTGTCTGACAGATGTTTCGAGGGGGATGTGCAGCGTTCCCTCGCCGTGTACGCGCCTCCTAAACATCTGGAGTTTGCCGGGATTTGTCGGTAATCCCCCTGCAAGCTGAACAACACGGCGGCCGCATTTAAATGTGCGTCCAAAAAGTACAAGTTGCTTTTCTGGCCGGGGGGCTTTGCGGCACGGCACAGGGTCAAACGCTCCCTAAGCCTCTTAACACTTCAGATTTCTGAGCGTAAATAAATTAAAACTGGCTTGGCTAAACAGCTCCGGTAAACTCTCATTAAACTTGGCAGAGCGTGGTCGTGGATTTTTACTTTCGTACACATGAACTCATTCATTATTTGAGGGGAGGACAACTTGTGCCTGTAGGGATGTGCTGTCAGGTTCCTCTGGGCTGATGGGGGGGCCCCCCTGAGGGGATGTCCGAGGGACGCAGTGACACAGCGCAGGCCCTGCCCTGCCCAGGAAGCACATCACCGGCTGGGCCACAAAGACAGGCAGGTGAGCATGGGTCCGTTTGTGGTTCCCGCTGACAAAAAGGCCTTTTTGGGGTATATCTGATCCGGCCTGCTACCTTTACGTGGGTTTGCATTGACATAGTCTATCATAAACCACCCAGGGATATATGTATGTGTGTGTGTGTGTGTGTGGTGTGTGTGTGGGGGGGGGGGGGGGGGGCTCTTTACTTGAAGAGATTCCAGCCTCCAATTACAGAGGAGTACGACAAACCTCTCTAAATTCCAACCCACACCCCACTTGGCGGTTGGCGTCGTCATTATAGTCATTACGCCCCCCCCCCCCCCCACTGGTCTACACCCATCGCCACCCAGCTCAGACTGGCACCCGCTGGCAGAGTAAATACAGTGGGGAACGGAGACGTCCTCTCTAATTATACCCACTGAGGTCGGAACCATCGCACCACTTTCTACAGGTGAGGTCAGCGTTCCTTATCTGTGCCACTGCCACAGGGTGGGATTAAACGGAGAGAGAGAGGGAGGGATAATAAGTGTGTAAAAGAAGAGAAAAAAAAGAAAAGCAAAAGAAAGAATAATACCACATGTGAAATAAACAAAAACACACGAGAGCACTTCCAATCTGCTGCGGTGGAGACCGAGCCGAACCAGACGACCTCCTCTCTTCTTCTGAGTCTGAGTGTGGTTTTGGAGGCCGCCATCTGGCCTTCGGGGAGAGGGGGGGGGGGGGGGGGGGGAGATTAGCGCGGCGAATCGGGGGGGCTCGCTGTGCTCGCGCTCGCACGCGGCCCTGTGGAAAATTGAATTAGTCCGGAGAGAGCGGGGTCATCGCTCACCTTCGCCGGCCTGCGGCCAGGAGGCCAGCCCTCAGTGGGCACAGCAGCGGACAAGAGAAAATAAGACAGAGAGAGAGAAGAGAGAGAGAAGAGAGAAAATAAGAGAGAGAAAATAAGAGAGAGAGAGAAAGAGTCGACACACAGAGTAGAGCTACAGTACTCTATTTCCACTCAGGGGAATGGAACCCTCCCTCCCTCCGCCTCCACACTTCAGGACATGAGGCCACACACAGGGGTGGTAATTACCCACTCTGTGGCAGAGTGACCCCCAGGTCTCCAGCCAGAAGCTAGCCCCGTCCATCACCCCCTCTGCCGTCACGGCAGGCCAGGGTAGGGGGAAGGAAAACAGCCACTCTGTCAGAAATGGAAGCGCTGAACCCACTAGTTTGAGGTCACTTACTATTCACATACCACTGTCAGCCAGCCTGTCAATCACAAGCCTTGGTGAAGGAAATATCTCTCTCTCTCTCTCTCTCTCTCTCTCCGTCTCTCTCCCTCGTTCTCTCTCCGCCTCCCTCTTTGGTGTGTAAGAATGACACTGGCGAAAAAATGCAACGTATGATCCTTGAGAGCTAAAACACAAACAGTAGTTTCTCTGGCTTACAATCTGTCGAATATGTTTCATCCTCCTGCTCTGAAACTCAACGCAGATGCTCATAATCAATTCGAGAGCAAATTAGGAGATATCCACCATTCAACATGGCTAAGCTGCACATTCTTTTGTTCCGCGATAACAACATTTAATCACAGAGGAAATCACAGTCCCCCTCATCTCGCTCTCGTCCCATTCTTGACCCCATCCCTCGCATTTCCTTCATCAACTCTGAAGTGAGCGTATTCGCGCTCCGATAGCGCGCTCCGCTCTTCCACCTGCCCGCTGGGCGCTCATCGCGGTCCCGCTAACATGCCCGCGTGGCCTGGTGTGGCGAGGCGACCGTCAGAGGGGACGAGCCGCCTCGTTCTCTCGGAGAGCGCCACACGGAGCGCCACCAGAGGGAACCCCACGCCGCTGCCGCTCGCGCTGAGACACGAGGAGGTGCAGGAGAACGAGCAGAGAGAAGCACGCAGGAACCGAGGCCTCCTGAAGTATCCCCAGGCGCTCCCAGGAGCCCATGTACAACCCTTTCCCCTCCCCCACCCCAGAGTGTCCCATGATCGCGGTATCATTTATGCACAGTGACCGTAACTTTACTCAGCTAAGGCGCGGCGGCTAAAAAGGTGAGAGGAGAGACCAGAAGCCCCAACAAGGCGTTTACGTAAGATGATCTCCGGAGCCATCGAGCAGACCAGCCACCTGATGCTACAGAGAGAACCTGACCGTCCGCGGGGGGGGTCACGACCCCAGACGTTAGCCTTCGTCCCCGGAAGAGGAGGAAGAGAGATGGATGCCTCGCTTGTCTGACTGGCTGTCTGGGGGGGAGGGGGGGGGGGGTTGAGGGAGTGTAACTGAAAGCCCTCGTGTTTTTCTGCCTTGCAGGAGGCAGCTTGACAAAGTGCTCGGGTCTGGCTCGGAGTGAGGTGTTCGCGAGGTAACCCCATACTACGCACGCACGCACAGACACACATACGCGAGCACGTTCTCTAGCACCCAAGACAAGCACGCTTGCAGGTCTAATCACATTAGGCTGTGGACAGGGCTGAGTGTGAAGAAAAGTATCACCGCCCCCCCCTCACACACACACACACACATACCACACACCCCTACATTAAAACTTCAACAGTCTAAGACCCCACAAGAAGGGATGTGCTGGAAGCAGTCCGAGAAATGAAATAAAAGAACTTTCTTATTTCTTATTCAAAGAACTAGTATTAGTGCCAATAACTATTTGCTATACACATACACTAAGATGCTATAAAATGATCTGCAAGTCAGAAGCAAGTATAGCACATTGCTCAACTTCCATTCTGTATTCCATAACATGAACCACACTAACTCAATAGCCCTAATAACATAAAGATTCACATAAGAAGGGACTTGTTCATTCATCCATGTGCAACTAAAAAATTCTACATTTCTCAGATCAGGCTGTTTAATACCCTGAGACATTTACCCAAGAGAAATAACGCTGCTTTTGGCTGAGTAATGCTGAGTAATATTGAATATCGCTCGAAGATAACTAATCAAAAGGGCCGCAGTCTTACCTTCTCGTTGTACTTGAACTTGACATAGAACCAACTTGACTTGATCATCCTGCCTCCTGGTGTGCCTGACTGACTCAGCGTGCTAGAGGTGGGGAGAGCAAGGAGCTGCTCCGACGAGGTACACACCGGAATGAGACAAAAATGTCACTCGGAGGAAAAACAAAACAAAACAAGCAGCGTTTCTTTTATCCTAAGTCTTCAAGTGTCGATCTCTCTTTCTCAGGAATTACTCGAGCTTTGCTGTTCTCGTTTCACCTCTCTCTCTCTCTCTCCTGTGTGGTGTGGAGTACAGTGTGCGGTGCGTGCGTGCGTGCGGAGGGGGGGGGGCGTGCGTCGTGGCGTGTTTGGCAGGCTGTCAGAAGAGTTCCTCAGATGGTCTTCAGCTGGGCTCATCACCGGTGGCACATGGCAGTCAGAACCAGGTCCTCTCCTAGCACACTGCACCGTGGCTCCTGCAAGCCAGCCTCTTCCGTGCAGCGCAGTCCAACCCCTCTGCTCCCTCTCGCGCTCCCTCCCTCCCTCCCTGTCGCTCTCCCCCGGCCCCCTCCCTCTCTTCCTCCAGTCTTTCTCCCACTCTTTTCTTCCCCCCTGCTGTCTCGCTCGGCCCCCTTCTTTCAAAGTCTTCTTTCTTTTCTCCCTCCTTCCCTCTCCCCTCTGTCTCTCTGCTTTCTGCACTACTGACTTCTTTCTGTCTGACCTTGACTCACCTCCTCCTCTTCCACCCTCCAGCTCCTCTGCTCGCGGTATCAGGTAACACCTTTTCAAGCAGTCACAAATCCCCGTAACTGTACATCTTCTCTGTCTAACAATTCAGCCCCTTGAATGTCGAGTCGCGTCTAACCCCCCGAATCAAAACGGAGTTGTCTCGACTGCCAACGCACTTGGCTACCAGTTTTCTAGCCGCTTCAGTGCATGGGGGTGTTCTTAGATTTGACAATCGGAGTAGCACCACTGTGGGGACGGTGCGCAAGGCTAAACATGGCCATGTGCAGACGGGGCCACCCTGTCGGTGTTTACATTCTGCCATTCTCCCAGCAAGGGCCTCATGTACACACTCTGCTTGTGTATATAATTGTGTCATCTGTGACTAGGTGTGTGAAACGTGTGCCAACTGCAATCCTTTATCCAAGGTGAATTATCCAAATTTGGCGAGGCCAGAGCTGCAACCAAACCAAGGCTCTCTCCCATTCTCTCACCAAGGAGAGATCACACACCTAGCTGGAGTTAAGCCAACCAACAAATACTAGTATGTTATAATTTATGGAAAAGGGTATACTTGTCATGGAAATGCAGAAATAGGGTCAAAAAGAACATTCTGTTTCGAATGGAAGTCGGAACGAAGCATTTGGAAACTCAACCAGAAAACACTATTGTTACAGTTGGCTTGAGTGCACTTTTACTCCCAGTTCCACTCCCATTTAAGGGTCACAGAACAAGGCCACATTTGTTTGTAAGAGACACGCATGTTCTAATTTTCCAGCCTGGGACAACAAACAAGGGGAAACAGGCCCGTAAGGCTCGGTTACTAACTCCAGACCCCTCGTGCAACACCCCTCCTATCAGGTGTGCTGAGCTCATCGATGAGACTGTTGGAAACAGACACAACACACAGCAGGTTCCAGCCCCCCCCCCCCCGCGGCTGGACTGAATTGGCTCCTCTCTCCGAGATTTTCCTGGCGTCTCTGGCCTCGTCGGCTGGGAGAGGCCCCCGCGCCGTAACGCTAAGTGACAGCCCTCCTGCCCGCTCACGTCGTCACACACACACACACGGCCGGCCCTGCGGCCCACGGCCACCGCCGTGCCTGAGTCACACTGGAGGGGGGAGGGGGGGGCGGGACACACTTCCCCACCGTCTGGTTTGCATTGGGAACGCAGAACACACACACACACACACACACACACACAAGTTCACAGGAAGGCATGTTAACAGGGAGAGACAGAGCAGGGGGGAAAAGACCCGCTATTGTGTCGTGGCGTGTGAGCGTAACGTGCGCTCGCCGGAGATGAAAAGGTTATCTTCAGCTGCGGTCGGATCTTAGCTTAACAATTAAGCACAGCATGCAATAAGATCATATCATTAAAATTGAATTTGAAGGGGGGCGGGAGGGGGGGGGGGGTGGAATCATGTGAGACAAAAGAACATTGCTTATGCATGGCTATATCGCCTGATGGCTATGTGTGTGTGCGTGTGTGTGTGTGTGTGTGTGTGGAGGGTGGGTATATGCAACAACAAAAAAAGACAGCCTGTCCCACTGTAGAACAGCAATCCAAGCCCATGGGCACGCTATCTGGCGCTAGGAGAAGTGTTGTCTTTGGTTCCTCTCCTGTTAAATCCTGGGATCCCCACGGGGCCTGGGAGAGGCTGCATAGGAGCCCCGCAGCCCCCAGGCTGCCTGCCTGCCACTACAGACACTTCCCTGCTGGAGGCACTGGATCTCCCGGGTGCTGTGTGTGTGTGTGCGTGCGTGCGTGCGTCAGAAAGAGAGAGAGAAACGTGTGTGTGGGCCCTGTCCCCACCCACTCTGGTTCTCCAGGCGGGGTGCTAAGAGGGTGAGGCCTCCGGCATCTCCCCCAGTTACAGATGTTCCACAGTCCTCAGCTACAGGGCCTGAGCCCCTTTCCAATTTTCCGCTAAACCTGCTGCCGTCAAAAGGAGGGGGGCGGTGGGGGCGCGGTGGGTTGGGGGGGGGAACCCAGAGCCCTCATGCAAAAAAAACTTCCCCTTCACTTCCCTAAATGCTTTTAGTGGTTCCTTTAATCTTTTAAGCGCTCGGGGGGCTAATGCAGCGCTACTCTATCGAATGTAACACAGCCCCTTACATAATCACACTGGGGGGAAGGAGGTGGGGAGCAAGAGAGGGAGGGAGGGAGGGAAAGAGAGAGGGAGAGGGAGAGAGAGAAAGGGAGGGAAAGAGAGAGGGAGAGAGAGAGAGAAAGGGAGCGAGAGAGGGAGAGAACGTAGAAAGTATTTCATTAAACACGACACATTGTCTCTACATTTCCGTTTCTGTGTCCCGTACACTTCAGGGCTGGAAGGAGCCAATCGGAGAGGGCGGGGGGGGGGGGGCATCAGTGGAAGAGTACAAGGAACAATGGGGCTGGAGCGTGCATGTGCGAGGTAGTCTCAGGCCTTTCTCCATCCCTCCCTCTTGTTCTCTCCAGCGCTCTCTCCGCTGAGGTCTTTAATGTTGCTGCACGCAGGGGGAAGCAGTGGCCTGGCTTGGCACGGCATGGGCCTGGCCTCCATTCCTCCCCAGGCACTCCTGGAAAGCAGGCTACTCCCCCCCCCCCCCCCCCCCCCCTCCACTCAGATAAGACAAATGACATGGCCCCTGGCTGATGGTGAGATATCACAGGGAGGAGGGCCTGAGCTCTGGCCCCTGTATGACTGTTACATAACCTGTGGCCCCAGCCTGTCTATTACTGTAGATATGATGTGGCCCCTGACTGTTAGATGTGCTGTTGCCCCTGACTGTCTATTAGATATGATGCAGTCTCTCTCTGATGGGGAGTTAGGGCCAGAGGTGTAGCCAGCAAAGTGGCTCCACCCCCCTCTCCCTCTGCTAATGCAGGAGATTATGGCACCAGTTTGCCTTGGCATAGGCCTTGATGTTGCTGTAAACACTGGCATTGGAACTCCTAACGCACAATAATAACACAGGCCAGTCGAGGGCTGGACAGGGACCAGACAGGACTTGTTGTGTTGAGAAGGAGATGAACAAATATGGCAGACTGTTACCCAAATCATTATCAGACTGGGTATTACATGAAGGGTGTTATTTATATAGATGCTGGTGACGTGGCTAGCTGCACAAGAAAAACGTTGACACAAGTAACAACAGCAGCTATCACTAACACCCTAAATTTCATTATTGTGGAGATACTGTATACATTTCCACTTGCCAAAACTAGGTAAGTATATATAAAATATCAACAAGTGAAATAATAAAAAATAATATATATACTGAATGACGAGTGAGACTGTTGGTAAACAACACACCTTTACTCTATATCCAATTATTTAACACTAGTCAATCTAGCAGTTGGCTATCTAGACATAGGGGAATAACTGGATCAATACTCAGTCAAAGGCACTTCGGGAAGCCAATCCAACCAATCAGGCTCTGTGTTCTGAACCACAAATCAAGTGATAGGTTGTTGTCATCGATGCCTCAGTAGTCTCTATGACGACGTCCCCCCCAAAGCCTGCTGGGGATGGTACGGTCGATGTGCCACCGGGAGGGGCGGTCAATACGGGGAACTGGAGATCAGAGGAGAGGGATCCCCCCCCCCCTCCCCCGCCAGGCTCCTTCCAGGCGTGATGGGCTGGGCTGCGTCGCCCGGTGTGCGCCATGCTGCGCCAGTGGGCCCACCCGTTCTCCCTCTCAGGAAGGCAGCGGAGCATGCGGGCATGGCGTGAGGGCACCCGTGTGCAAACGCAAACTCATACATACATACATGCGCGCACACACACACACACAGTCTCACATTGGGGTCATAATAACATAATGGCTCTTTCATATTTGACTGAGCGGATGTCGTGACTGGAAAGGACGGTTACACAACCAGCAATCTTTGGAACTGTAGCAAACGATGCAGGCTGTGTGTGCGTGCGTGTGTGTGTGTGTGTGTGTGTGTGTGTGTGTGCGTGCGTGTGTGTGTGCTGCAAGTACTAGCAGGGCACAAATGGAGTGTAAGCGATGAGAGCTTGGCACAAGCTCTGGGCCCCATGTTCCATGTTTAGGTGAGTGGGCGAGGCGCCCCTTTAGCCTCTGAAGCAGGGAGAGGAATGTCACGCTCCCGCGCCCCTGCCCTCCTCCCCCCACCTGGCCTGGGCTGACAAGTGACCCGGAGGTCTGTGACTCCGGAGGTCTCTGGAGGTCTGTGACTGGGTGGAGGTTAGTGTCACAGGTCGTACGTTCTCACTGTGTCGCGAGATGTGGCTGTCGTAGTGGTTTGGGGCCTGAGCAACAGGAGCCTAGAGGAGGAGCTGTAGGGCGAGAGGGCTCCACCCTGACAGATGTGCTCCTCTCCAGTCTCCTCCCAGGAGAGGAGGGAAGGGACCAGCCAACCAGGTCGCAGGTTCAGAACTCTTTCCTTAACACAGCTCAGCAGGAGACTTGGACAGGAGAGGGGGTTGGGGGGGGGGGGGGGGTGCTCAAGAGGAGGAGGAGGGGAGGAATGGGGGATGGTGGAGGGGTTCAGTTCCACGTTCCAAGGACTCTCAGGCGCAGGGGCCGGTGCCAACCCCCTGTTCCAGATCTCCAGCTCTCTAAACGGCTTCGCACGCACACCTCCCCCACTTCCTCCACGTCCTCCTCCTCTCCTGTCTTCTTCTCTCCACCTCCTCCTCCTCCTCCTCTCCCCGCTACACAGTACACGGTGCTGTACAGAACCCACAAGCCCAACTGCCTGGGTTTTGCCTGGAGGACGGTTCAGATGAAAGCAGGAAAGAGAGATAAATGTGTTGTAATTGCTCGCAGGCGGAGGGGGTGGGGGGGGGTGGGGGGGGGGGGGAACCGTGGCGAAGCACACAGGATGGGGAGGGAAGCAGAGCGGAATAGGACCTGAACCGGGCCAGGAGCCTGCTTCGCGTGTGCACTCAAGGCCTGGACCACAGACCTTGCAAATCATTACCAGAGAGAGACACAGCGCCCGTGTGTGTGTGTCTGTGTGTGTGTGTGTGCAAAACAGAGACCGAGTCACACTCTGGCCTTGGCCGGTTGAGGAGAAGACAGAGAGGGCGAGAGAGCGACCTGCGCGCGGGACGCGAGACGACTGGCGTACCCCGTCTCCTGCGATCTCCCCAACTCCAGACCCGCTCCCTCTAACAGCTGCCTTTCCCTTTCAAATGGAGCGCTCCACTCCAGATGAGGACTCAGGCAGACCTCCCCCAGGCTGTCTCCATTAGGCCCGGCAAGCCCCACAACACCACACGTGTCACGACAACCATCTCGGAGGAGGTGCTCGGCTGGAGTGCCGTCGGTCAGTGTGACAACATCTCCAGAAAACATGTCTGTCATCGCTGATCGCCGGGCGATGCCTGACATGCACACGCTATCTGGTGACGCGCCGCATGCAACGGTGCGTCTCTCTCTCTCACACACACACACACACTCGACGGCGGACAGCATTTTGCTGCTTGCGCTAGCGAAATCCTGCTGTAATCCCTGGGGGAGATAAGACGGGGCGGTCGAACCAGCTCTGACTGGCTGATACTGGAGTGAAATGGGGGGGGAGGAGAGGCTGGGAGGGGAGAGGCTGGGAGGGGAGAGGAGAGGCTGTAATACTGTACACCGTGTGCATTCAGGTCTTCTGAATGCACACGGTGTACAGTATTACCAATGGGGACACAGTGTGCAAGTTTGTATGTCTCCATGCACCGGCTACGGTGACCATGACGATGCCGATAATGACCTCAGCGTGGTGACTCTCCTGACAGCCGGACGTCCAGCAGGTCATTACCGCTGGCCAGTCCAGGGCTCGGAAGCCGGGGCGCCATTAAACCGGAGCTTGCTGCATTACTCTGCCTCTTAGCCGGCGCCATTACCGTGGGATTGGTGGAGACGCCTCTTAGTGAAGGGGGGGGGGGGGGGGGGGGGGGGTTGAGTAACGGTATCGATCGCATGGCCTGTGAACTACATGTGTAACACTGACAGGTGTACACATGTAGGGGGCGGGGGGGGGAGGGGGGGGCTCGCCCCGAGGCAGAGAGAGAGCGGAGAGAGATAATAGCACCTGAGGATGAGAATGAAAGAGAGCAAGAGAGCGTCATGGCCTCTCACTCTGCCTGCGTCTCTCCCTCCCTCCTTCCCCCTCTCCCCCCCCCCCTCTCTCTCTCTCTCTCTCTCTCTCTCAGGCACACACCCTTGTGTTCCATCAATATTGTGTGTGTGCGTGTGTGTGCGTGTGAGATCCAGAGAGAGAAAACAAGACGACGTGCGCTGGTGTGAGAAGCCGAGTGTGTGTGAGTGTGTGTGAGTGTGTGTGAGTGTGTGTGAGTGTGTGTGAGTGTGTGTGAGTGTGTGTGTGAGTGTGTGTGTGAGTGTGTGTGTGAGTGTGTGTACCGCATGGCCTGAGGGGGTGTAGAGTCTCTTGAGGAGCCACAGAGCAGCCTCAAAGCAGCCTCCCTCCCCCTGTCTAAACGAGTCAGGGCAGGGGAGGTGGGGGGGGGGGGGGGCATGGGGGAGACAGACCCTTCCATCGGGGCTAAACGGGGATAAACAGATCAGGGGGAGTGGAAGCCATGCATACCCACTGTTCCAACGAGCGGAACGCGCGTCTCTGAGCCGCAGACCCACGCTTTGCAGCGCGGCTGCGTCAACATCCGCCCCGAGCCCCAGAGACACGGCGAGGGGGAAACCCCCGGATGGAAAAGCGTCTCTGCGAGAGAAAATGCCGCCGTGCCCCCTTCCTAGTGGGGGTTTGGGGGGGGTGGGGGGTGGGAAGGTCAGTTTATTATGGGATGGCGACGCAGGACTCCATCTCTCCAGCCCCCGCGCGAGCCGAGCCGGTGTGATGACGATACTCTGTCGCCTACGCGGGAACGCTCCGCTTCTAATTAGGCCCCAGACGGGACGGTGGGTGTCGAAATCCACCTCGCTGGACGGAGAAGTGCGAGGGGAACGCTGCACCAGGCACGGCGAACATGCTGTCACACGCACCATGCTGTGCTGGTGTCTAGGTGAGCTCTGCATGGTGACATATTTCCTTCAGCGTGATAACTGGTGAGTCTGAGTATGTCGAGAGCACTGTTCCAGCCTGCTATAATGGCTAATAAGATGTACTTATTTTAGCTTGAGCATCATTATCGTCAGGCAGCTCCCCAACCCCTGCTAACAACATCGATAATTGGCACTGAGATGGAGAGAGAGAGAGATGGGGAGAGAGACAGACAGAGTGAGAGAGATAGCAGGGAAAGAGCCAGGCAGAGAGAGAGAGAGAGAGAGAGAGAGAGAGAGAGAGAGAGAGAGAGAGAGAGAGAGAGAGAGAGAGAGAGAGAGAGAGAGAGAGAGAGAGAGAGAGAGAGAGAGAGAGGAGGAATCATACTCGATCATCCACTCGTATGACAACACAGAACGCTAAACCAATCAAGATAATGCTGATGCCTTCAGTTTGGACTAAGTATCTCACGTAGCCCTCGGAAAGAGAAGTTTGTGTCTTCGGATAAGAGCACAATCATCGCATGAAATAAATCCTGCGAGGGTAGAACTCCAATCTAAGCGCTTACTCGGGCATTCTCCGGCACGGGC